>NC_087250.1:11647500-11947500 GCF_037042905.1 Lytechinus pictus | reverse complement strand
ATGAAGTCTTGGTATGACAAGAAGTCCAAGGAAAGGAATTTCAAGGCAGGTGATGAGGTTTTGGTTTTGTTACCAGTAGTTGGTAATGCTTTGCAGGCTAGATTTACTGGACCGTATACCATTCTGAAGAAAGTTGGTGATGTTGACTATGTCGTCAAAACTCCAGATAGAAGAAAGAGAAAGCGTGTATGTCATGTGAATATGATAAAAGCTTATGTTCGAAGAGATGATGAAAAGAGAGCACAACCAGTGTTGAGTGCTGTAGAATCTGAGCTGAATGATGAAAGTGAAGAGATGTGTAACATTGAGAGAGATGAACCATGTGTGAAATTGAAAAATTCAGAAGTTCTAAGACACATCAATGACAAACTAACCCACTTGTCTGAGAAGGAGAGGAGGGATGTGAAAGAGCTGTTGAATGAGTATCCGCAGTTATTTGCAGATATCCCATCTCGTATTGATGTTGTTGAACATGATGTTGATGTGGGAGATACCGCCCCAATCAAGCAGGCGCCTTATCGTGTTAACCCAGTAAAGAAGAAGAATCTTGAAAAAGAAATAGAGTACATGCTGCAGAATGGCATCATCGAGCCAAGTAGCAGCGCATGGTCGTCACCATGCATCTTAGTTCCGAAACCGGATAAGTCATATCGTTTCTGTACTGACTACAGAAAAGTCAATTCGAGTACAAAGACCGATTCTTTCCCGATACCGCGCGTAGATGACTGTATTGACCGTATAGGAAAGGCGAAGTATGTGAGCAAATTTGATCTGCTTAAAGGCTATTGGCAGATTCCGTTGACTAAGAGAGCGCAAGAAATCTCTGCATTTGCTACACACCAAGGCCTATTCCAGTACACTGTGATGCTATTCGGTATGAAAAACGCGCCGGCTACATTCCAAAGACTTGTGAATAGTCTTGTCTCTCGTCTTGAAGGCTGTGAAGCTTACATAGATGACTTGATTGTGTATAGTGAAGATTGGGAAGTTCATGTACAAAGAATTAGAGATTTGTTCAGGAGATTGTCTGATGCCAAATTGACAGTCAACTTGGCAAAGAGTGAGTTTGGAGGTGCTACTGTTAGTTTCTTGGGTCACGTTGTTGGTTCAGGTCATGTTCGACCACTCTCAGCGAAGGTAGAAGCTATTCTGGCGTTCCCGACTCCAACCAACCGGAAGGGACTGATGAGGTTTCTTGGCATGGCAGGCTACTACAGACGATTCTGCCATAACTTCTCTGATGTCGTCGCCCCGCTGACCAATCTACTACGCAAGGAGGTGAAGTTCATCTGGTCCAGTGACTGTCAGAGTGCTTTTGACAAGGTGAAAGCACTCCTATCTACCAATCCTGTACTGGTGGCTCCAGATTTTAGTCAGCCATTCTCTCTGATGGTTGACGCTAGTGATGTGGGTGCCGGAGCTGTTCTTACGCAGAAAGATGAACAGGGAACAGACAGGCCCATATCGTTCTTCTCAAGGAAGTTTTCGAGCAGTCAGAGAAATTATTCCACTGTGGAGAAGGAAACTTTGGCGTTAATCTTTGCACTGCAACACTTTGAAGTGTATGTGAGTGGATCTCAACATGCATTGGACATATGGACAGATCATAATCCTTTGACGTTTCTAAGTAAGATGAAAAACAAAAATCAAAGACTTACAAGGTGGAGTCTACTGCTCCAAGAGTACAACTTGAACATTAGACATCTACCGGGAAAAGACAACATTATTGCAGACACATTGTCGCGAGTGTAAACTGAATCCTTAACTTTGAACAATTTGATAACTTCGAATTCGTGTGAACTTTGAAGTCTGGACAATGGAAGTTTAACGTCGTGTGTATCAATGCGAAATTCGGACAATGAAAGTTTGATATCATCAATGTGATAAACAGTGAACGTTTGACATCGTGTTATGTCATCGTGACGTTTGAGCAGTGAACGTTTGACAGCGTGTTAATTCATCGTGACATTTGAACTGTGAATGTTTGATATTGTGTATAATCAAGGGGAAATTTGGAAACTGCACTTTCTGTGAACTGTTGAACTTGAAATTTATATCATCATGTGAATTTATACCTAAATGATTACTTGTCATCTCAACTTAATGGATACTCCGGAATGGACTCTTTACCATGTTTGATTTGAAAGTGAACTGAACTTGTTTTTTTTCCTGGATTTATGGATGCCAACTGTGCTCATGTTTACATTATATCTTGGATCAAGTAATCTGAACCTACTGTGAATCTTCATGAACATTCAATGAACCCTAACTGAAGCGATGATGTTGAACTTCGTTGAACTGAAACTATAATTGGAAGAAGATATTGGAAATCAGAAGTTTGAACTTACTTCTTGAATGATTTCTCATATTATTGACTTTTGGACTCAGTGAAGAAATGCTTTTTATATTGCTTTTCTCATCACACTTGGAAGTAATATCATGTATTTTTATGTTGATTATTCATGTGAAATTTCTTATGACTATGTTTATTATGAACATACATGTATTTCAGAACATGCGTGTACCTTTTGATGAATAAGTTTTACTACATGCATGCGCTATCAATACATGTCTGTTTTACTCATTTCATTACACTATGTTTTATATTATGCTTATCTTTTGCCAAAGTATGCAAAATTGCTGCACAAAGAGCGTGAAATTGAAAAAAAGGCATTTCAATATGTTTTAATGCATTAACTGTGTTTGGTTAAGCGCTATATTCATTGTGATAATGTTCGTTTATATTAAGAAGCAAAGTTTGAGTTGCGAACATACTTATTGCAATTTCTTTGAAAAATTATAAGCATGTTTTTAAGGAAGGGAGTGTGACGAGATAATAATAGGCGTTTTGGGTCTGGAGAGAAGATTAGAAAAATGATATATCGCTATGTGAACAACGGACTTGTGAATCTGAATCGTCATGTGTACATTTTGTAAATAAACTGTGTTTTAAACGATTTGACACAGCGTGGCTTGTTTTCTAGTTCATGATTGTCTGAATAGAGAACAGGATTCAGGAGGTTTACGTAGGAGTTTGTCCAGGACAGGTCATAGTAAGAGCTTGTCCGGACCAGCAAACGTAACAGTGATATTTGCTTGGGCTCGAGGTATCTCGTTGCTACTTGATGCTTTGTTGCTCTGTACCTTACGATCACGCTGATTCATCTCAATCTCGCGTTCTAGCTCATTTCCATTGGAATTTCTCACTGAAGGCGTATCTATCTTCTTTTGTACAGGACCCGATGGTTTCGAAGTAGGGGCAACCGTATATTCGTTGTTCGGGTAATGGGCACAATCCATAGCCTTGTGACCAGGCTGGGAACACTTTCTGCAAACAACATCGTTGACACATCTTGAAGCATGATGCCCCTGTGATAGACACCTAGAACACAGGGTGGGGGTTTGTCCTGCCCTTCATGGTAAATACGTGCTTTGAATCCACCCATATTCATGGCTCGCGACAGAGGCGTTGTGGAGGGTGCGATGAACAGCATTCGATCACCTGTGTAGCAGTCGGTCAGAAGACCATTTACTCTTAATTTCATCCTTTGCACTCTACTTAGCACTTTGCATTTCTTTTTTTTCGATTTCGTTAGCAATTACTTCGTCTTTCACAGACAAAGGGATATCCTTCACGATGACTTTCAAAGATGTAGTAGGGTCATGGCGATTCTGGAAGGGGTTTGTGTCGTAGATGGGGGCAGACACTCCTCTTACGTTGAGTCCTGTAGATATCAGAGCAATCCTATCGACTCTATCTACAAAGTAGATCCTCCAGAGTCCTCCTATTTTCTGCAACCCTTTCAGGTTTTTTGTTGAGCCAAGATGTCTGTGTATGGCTATATATATTTCTTCATGCTGAAGTGGCTTTCCTTCGGGCACGTCTCTGTTCTTTAGGAAGACAGGCTTGACCCCGTTCTCCACGCCCGTACGATCCGTATCACGTGCCATTGTTTTGGTTGCGTCTGCATACGTGGCATCCGACGTAGCACCATACTCAACAGGCCGGGTTGAATCGTCACTTTCATACATGATATTCTTTCCACCTCTTTATCAATTTGCCTTTAACTAGTCCTATTCGAAGCTATTGTTCTAATGTTCTCAAATTTTCGGTCTTAAAATTTGACTTATACCAGTCTGCAAAAGTCAAAAAAATAACTATAAAATTCTCCAATTCCAGGGAAGACGTGTCTATATCTTGATAATGACGAGCGCCCTCCTCTCTTCCATGTATAACTTGCTATTTTCGCTTTGCTGAGAGCTCTGTGGTATAGCTACTGATCTGCGTATATCAGATTGGCAATACTTGACACGGCATAAAGACTCTTCACATTTTATGGCCCTAGTTTGTGAGTTCCGGAGAAGGTTATTATGGATCCTCACTTTCCCCCTTCACTCTTAATGTGACTGATCAAATGTGACACCAAGATACTGGCATGGTCGCAGTGCTAGAAGGGAATTCCAACCATAGATTGTTGTTGTTTTGAGTTTCATTCAAGCATGAGGATTGTGGGGATGAAACAAGCTAACCTTGGTCTTTGGGTTTGACGAACACTGGACTCGAGCAAGAACACTACCCCGAGAGAGCCAATTCTTTTGAATTCTTTACCGAGACTCCAACCCCAAGCACCTTCTGATCTGGAGATACTCCCGCCTGGATCCCCAAGCAAACTGGAGACTCCAACTTGAATTGCGCGAAGTCCCTTGCGGCCGGGATGTATAGGCTCACTTAAGGGCCCTGAAAACTGTAAGGTCCTAGATGCTCTTCCGTGCTATCTCAGGCTAATTTTCAATATATGATGGCTCTAAGTGAATAACAATTCAATGAATCAAATCTTAAATTTTGGTTTTATAAAAATTATTTTCATATATCATTATTCATGTATGCATATGATATGCAATTACATATGATGTCATTACAGTACCTAACTTGTTATTTATTTGTATCTGGCGACCCCAACTCAAGCTCTGCTTTCCGGGTTTTCGCCTCCTTCAAAATTGTGTCGAAATATATACTGTATTCGTTACTATGTCAAATATCATTTTGTATCTGTTTGAAGGAAATAAATGTGATTGTCAATCAATTCAATCAATATGAAGCATCTACAAAACCGTACATTTTTGCGATATCTTTATTTGTATCACCCAGTAAAGACGTAATAAATACTACCTCACCTCAAATTGACATTTCCATATCCATCTGGTCTCATCTGGGGCCTGTTTTTTTAAGGACTTACACATAACTTTGCCACAATGGCAACTTCCATGATAAAAGGGCTCTGCAGCCAATTATAATCAAGGTTTCTATGGTAGATGCCATAATCATGATAATGGCAAAGTTACAGCAGTAGTCCTTGATCAATGTTTATGAAACGGGCCCTTGATGATGATCTCTGGAGTAAGATTGCTTAAAGTGTAAATATTTCACATGGTATTCCTAGAAACCAAAATGACTGAGGAATTTCCTCACTTTTTACATTCTAATGATATATAGTCATCAATTATTCATGTCATGTCATGTTATCATTTTTTTTGTATACGCAACGTAGAAGGGACTATAGGAGGGATAATGCTATCTAGATAGCTCGCGCCCGCTAAATTAACGAGATAGCGCACAGCTCTGACGCTCTAGTTACCTTGAAATCTGCTTGGATATGAAAATTCAAATGCCGTTTTTAAAAGGGTGTTTGGGCGGGAGAAATATCATTTTAAGGGGAAGAAAATACATCTTAAGCGGGAGAAACAGAGCCTGGGCAGGAGATATTAAATCTCAAGCGGGAGAACGGGAGATTTTTGGGAAAATGGGCTTTGGTCGGGTGATCTCCCGCGAAAAGCGTGAGAGTTGGAGTATTTGTCTTTACCTGCTGGTCTTCCTGTTGAGCTCCATAAGAGATGTCTGTTTTCTAGTCGAAGTTTGATGAGTTTGGTCAGATAAATGTCATCAATGTTTTGTATAGATATAAGAGTAGACCACAGTATCAGATGCAGCTGTTAATTAAAAACAAAAATTCTACACCCGTTAGCTACCTTATTAAGTCGGAAGTCCTCATTCAGTTAACTGGGTCTGGTTTTGAACCTAGCCTGTTTATTATTTCCCAAGTTAAAAACCAGCCTGGTTAGGAATAGGATATGTTGTTCTATATAATGGGAACATCTTCTTTTCAGGATGAGATGCTCAAGTAGCTTGTAGAGATTTCAGAATAGGGCGATTGGCCTGTAGCTTGTATAGGCACATTTGGATCTTTCTCAGGTTTGAGAAATTACTTCTATACAAGCTTTGCTTTTCTTGGCAAGTCCCTCCGTTCATTTCGACATTATTTTCATAGATAACATTGTAATACACTGTAGCTTTGTTTAATTTATATTTGATATTTGTTACGAAATGTAATTGATCTGACTGTATCATATTGAATATGTATTGTTACTTTGATTATATTTTATAAATTTTGTTGAACGGAAATAAATAAATCTAAATCTAAATAAAGTACTTTAGCCTTCCTCAAAAATTACTGGAAGATGAAATGTGTAGCACATTGTTAAACGGGCTGACAAGCCATTCTTAAGCAATACGATCAAAATGACTTTAATCAGTGGGATGTCACCGAAGCGTGCTGCTTCTCCCTTCTTTGTTCCTTCAATATGAATATCCAGGTGAAGTCTCCCTTGGACTGGTCCCATTGAAGATATTCACTTTGGTGTGGCTTATACTGGGTTGTTCTTTCAGCAGAAGCTAGATAGTAAACTAATTAAGTTTGATACTCTAAATACAGTGACCATTGACAGTTTCAGGGTCAAAGGTCACAACTTTTAATACTCGCAAATTTTCTCATCTATCAAGGGACCCTGCAAGTTAAAATAACTATTCTTACAACCTAACCATGCTAACAATGTTTATAACGAACTATTATGATGCAAAACATGAATTTTTATGATATTTCGACGTCAATAATCCTTTAGGTCAATGCCTTTAGAGTTCAGCACAGGCCAAATCTGAATTACACCCAAATTTTAGAATTAAACCTATGACGAAATATAACACTGATGAAAGTTTAGTGCTTTAATCATATTTTTAGTGTTATCCGGGTAATGATCAGACCAGTGTTTGTACTACAACGATTAATCATTTTGGATCGCTTTGGATGCAAATTAGACGCATTTCCACCACTTGGATTTTTCTGGACTTCAATTTGGTATGTCATTTTGGAAACTTCGTGGAGATGCACTGTGTTGAAATGAATAGTATTGCAATTTTTACACTAGAGGTCTGTTTATCATAAAATAGTGATGCTTAGTGTCAATATCCCAAGATGTTATGGTCATTGGCCCTTTCTAGTTCTCCAGGGTTCAAAGGTCAAAGCTTATAACCCACCAAATTCTTTCTAAAATATCAGGATACCTTGAAAGTCAAATTTGAATAATTTTGTTTTCATTATTACCATTTTTATCATGAGCTATTGGTGCAAAACATAAATTTTATGATATTTTGAGGTCATTGACCTTAAGGTCTTTGACTTCGAGAGATCAGCAGAGGACAAATCTGACTTGCATCCTAATTTCAAAATGAAGCATATTGTAAGATATAACACTGATGAAAGTTTAATGCTTCAATCTTTATTTCAAAAGTGCTATGATCAAACCAGGGTTTGTACCACTATTAATAATTATGAACAGATGAAACGTTCTCATGATGGCCGCCATTTTGGATTTATGCAAATTAGACGTTTTTTCACTACATGGATTTTTCTGGACTTTTAGTATGTGATTTTCGAGACTTCATGGAAATGCATCGTGCTCTAATTACTTTTATTGAAATTTTTAAACTAGAAGCCTGTTTATCATAAATCAGAGATGCTAAGTGTCAATATTCTAAAATGTTAAGGTCATTTACCTTTTCCAGCTGTCCCGGGTCAAAGGTCAAAAATGGACTTTTAGTATGTGATTTTCGAGACTTCATGGAAATGCATCGTGCTCTAATTACTTTTATTGAAATTTTTAAACTAGAAGCCTGTTTATCATAAATCAGAGATGCTAAGTGTCAATATTCTAAAATGTTAAGGTCATTTACCTTTTCCAGCTGTCCCGGGTCAAAGGTCAAAAAATCATTTTTTTCATTATAACCATATTTATTATGAACTAATGATGAAAAACATATATTTTCGGATATTTTAAGGTCGTTGACCTTAAGGTCATTGACCTCTAAAAACGAGGTTAGCAGAGGTCACATTTGACTTTTATCTTTATTTAAAAATAAAGCCTATGCTCTTGATTTTACAAAGATGAGTTTATATCAATGTACCAGATATAGGTGTATGATAATATTTTGACAATTAACCTTGATTTAAAAGACTTTCTCATGAAATAATTGTTTGCTGCGACTACTGTCTTTTATTCTTAATAGCTATTCACTTTGTTTCTTTCATGTGAATAAACCCATCGTACAAGTTATTAAAATCTACACATAACATAGTTGTTACATTCCAACAAACTGATATCGGAAAAAAACATTGATAATACATTTTTTTCAAAACTGTATTTGCCTTGTTTAGTATTGACTGATTATTATTTGATTTTAAACACACATCTCCCAAATCGTACGTAACTTGTTTATTTCATATATTTATGCTACAAACGTAACAGTTGTATTTTGGTGTTTTCCTTGCCATGTGTTTAATATTCATTAGTATTTGTCAGACTTACACAGATGTTAAAGTTTAAATCTATCAAGATAAATATGTGGACATGTAGATGGTTAAGTCGGCTCAGAAGACACAAACGTTTACCAAACCCACCCAAACACACTCTCGCGCACACCGACCCAGACACAATCAAATATTATTTACTCCAACTCCTTTTTTCTTTCCACAATAGAGAGTGTTTTTTGCATCTGCAACTGGGATGTTAAAGTATTGCAAATGCAAAGTTTCGTCCTCCACCGCCGTAGACAAAAAACGTATTTGCAATTTTTCGTCCGCTCCTAAACATAGTAAGGAACTGTCATTCTGGTTCAGCAATTTTCGACAAAGGCCTTCCAGTTGTTCATTGTCGCTTGAAGGGCATTTGTGATATATGAAAGGAGAATGAAACCTTTGGCACAAGATAGCTTGTATGAAAACAGAAAAATCGAAGAAACAGATCAACAAAAGTTTGAGAAAAATCGGACAAATAATGAGAAAGTTATGAGCATTTGAATATTGTAAGTAGTTAATGGATAGACCTCATACCAATTTTGGTGACCTTTGACCTTTGACCCATGACCTTTGACCCCAACTTCCGGTCACTGTTGACCCCGTGACCCCACCTTCCGGTCAATCATGACCTTTGACCTTTGGGTACGCGGTAAACAGGAAATTGGATAATGGAGCGCGGGAAGCGATTTTAATTGGATAATGGAGCGCGGGACGCGATTTTAATTGGATAATGGAGCGCGGGACGCGATTTTAATTGGATAATGAAGCGCGGGACGCGATTTTAATTGGATAATGACTCCGCGTGGGGACGCCATCTTAATTGGATAATGACTCCGCGTGGGGACGCCATCTTAATTGGATAATGACTCCGCGTGGGGACGCCATCTTAATTGGATAATGAAACGCGGGACGCGATTTTAATTGGATAATGACTCCGCGTGGGGACGCCACGCTTCAACCCGGAAATGATGGGGGTGAATCTTAAAGAAAGAGTAAAAAGCAGCGCGTGCTATAAAACCCGCCAACTTGGACACCCGGCGCATTCTGGACCTCGGACTAACCAGAACAGCTCTGCCGCAGGAACACCAATTTATCTACATGCCATGTTGATAACCGTGTGGATGTTGTTTGCGCTTTGGAGAGAGCCGTACATAGGTTTTGAATTTTGGAGGAACTGGGAGAAAGTGTGGGAAGCGTATGAAGAGGAAAGGAAGAAAGGTATTTGCCGGTCCAAAGGTGAATCATGAGTCAAACGCAGTGGAGCATCGAGGACGAAGCCATGCTTCGTCTCCTTCTGGAGCGAAGGAGGAGAGCAACGGAGCGGCAAAGGCAGGCCAGAGCAGAGGTGGTGGAGAGGATGCGGGAAGAGAACATCGAGGATGAAGAACGGGACGCGAGGTCTGATATGGACGCGATGGAGGGTCATTCCAACGTGGATGAACATATTTTCCTTGAGATTATATGAAAGCATTGATTAATCCGTAAACATCCGTAAGAATCCGTAAGAATCCGTAAACATCCGTAAGAATCCGTAAAAAATCCGTAAGAATCCGTAAAAAATCCGTAAGAATCCGTAAACATCCGTAAGAATCCGTAAAAAATCCGTCGTAAGAATCCGTAAGAATGAGTAAGAATCCGTAAGAATGCGTAAAAATCCGTAAGAATCAAAGTACCTTCGCGCGCGTTTCATGATTACGTATAATTACAAGTTTGAACGTTAATTTTCTTCATTTCCCAACAAATAATCATCGAGTCAGCATGTTATATTTCCTACTAAAAGTTTTATCGCATCGTGAACAAGCGTAACGGTTGGACATATCCAATATATTCATGCTGACTCGATGATTATTTGTTGGGAAATGAAGAAAATTAACGTTCAAACTTGTAATTATACGTAATCATGAAACGCGCGCGAAGGTACTTTGATTCTTACGGATTTTTACGCATTCTTACGGATTCTTACTCATTCTTACGGATTCTTACGGATGTTTACTCATTCTTACTCATTCTTACGGATTTTTTACGGATTCTTACGGATGTTTACGGATTCTTACGGATGTTTACGGATTCTTACGGATTCTTACTCATTCTTACGGATGTTTACTCATTCTTACGGATTCTTACTCATTCTTACGGATTCTTACGGATGTTTACTCATTCTTACTCATTCTTACGGATTTTTTACGGATTCTTACGGATGTTTACGGATTCTTACGGATTTTTTACGGATTCTTACGGATTTTTTACGGATTCTTACGGATGTTTACGGATTCTTACGGATTCTTACGGATGTTTACGGATTAATCAATGCTTTCATATAATCTCAAGGAAAATATGTTCATCCACGTTGGAATGACCCTCCATCGCGTCCATATCAGACCTCGCGTCCCGTTCTTCATCCTCGATGTTCTCTTCCCGCATCCTCTCCACCACCTCTGCTCTGGCCTGCCTTTGCCGCTCCGTTGCTCTCCTCCTTCGCTCCAGAAGGAGACGAAGCATGGCTTCGTCCTCGATGCTCCACTGCGTTTGACTCATGATTCACCTTTGGACCGGCAAATACCTTTCTTCCTTTCCTCTTCATACGCTTCCCACACTTTCTCCCAGTTCCTCCAAAATTCAAAACCTATGTACGGCTCTCTCCAAAGCGCAAACAACATCCACACGGTTATCAACATGGCATGTAGATAAATTGGTGTTCCTGCGGCAGAGCTGTTCTGGTTAGTCCGAGGTCCAGAATGCGCCGGGTGTCCAAGTTGGCGGGTTTTATAGCACGCGCTGCTTTTTACTCTTTCTTTAAGATTCACCCCCATCATTTCCGGGTTGAAGCGTGGCGTCCCCACGCGGAGTCATTATCCAATTAAAATCGCGTCCCGCGTTTCATTATCCAATTAAGATGGCGTCCCCACGCGGAGTCATTATCCAATTAAGATGGCGTCCCCACGCGGAGTCATTATCCAATTAAGATGGCGTCCCCACGCGGAGTCATTATCCAATTAAAATCGCGTCCCGCGCTTCATTATCCAATTAAAATCGCGTCCCGCGCTCCATTATCCAATTAAATTCGCGTCCCGCGCTCCATTATCCAATTAAAATCGCTTCCCGCGCTCCATTATCCAATTTCCTGTTTACCGCGTACCCAAAGGTCAAAGGTCATGATTGACCGGAAGGTGGGGTCACGGGGTCAACAGTGACCGGAAGTTGGGGTCAAAGGTCATGGGTCAAAGGTCAAAGGTCACCAAAATTGGTATGAGGTCTATCCATTAACTACTATTGTAATCACTAATGCTATGGAGATCCTACCATTGGCAATGCGACAAATATGTGTGATGTCACTTGTGAACAACTCTCCCCATTACTTTAGTATATATTTCACTTAATTGCCTCTAATATCACATCTATCAGTAGATCATGTGTTCTTTCTATAGGAGGGCATGTAATACAGATTTTTAAAGAATACATCATGGATAAAGAGTTTGTATCACCATAAGAAAAAGCAAAAAAGATACATTTTGAGGGTATTTTATAGTCCATCAAAGGGAAAGTTGTTCACATGTGACATCACACATCCTTGTCGCATTGCCAATGGGAGGATCTCCATTGCAATTATATTCAAATGCTCGTAACTTTCTCATTATTTGTCCGATTTTCTCAAACTTTCTTTTATCTTATTTTTTGATTTTTCTGTTTCAACACAAGCCTACTTGTTCCAAAGGTTTTATTCCCCTTTAACAGTTTTCTTGAATCCGTCCCCGTTTAGTTGCAATAAATGTCTATTGTGAAAAAGCAAAAACTGTGGAGTGAATAATATTTGGTTGTGTCTGGGAGGTGCGCACCTGCACTGCAAACACTCTGGTATTGTTTTAACACCAGCCCAGAATCTATATATGTCCACACCAGAGACGTGTTAAACAACACCAGTTTCGTTTGGTCCAACACCAGATATGTGTTTAAACAACACCAATTAGTATTAAAACAGCATCGGTTTGATTCCAAACTGGTCTTTAAAAAAATCTTGAAATCTTAGCTCAAAATGAATAATTCTGATGATCACTTACACAGAAACAAATATGCGGGACAGTGTATTACTATTGCTTCGAAAAATACCCTCCATTTGATGGAATTCCGTTTCTATTTTGCTCATTTCTCAGCAATTAGGCATTTTCTTTCAGCGCTTTTTGGCACATATTTTTTTATGCATACAAACACTTTGGTGGTAATTTCATTGGATTCTTTTCGAACCAATTTTGAAATCGTTACCACAACTAGTATTTATCTTTAAGATGAGGGAGTGGTGAAAAGAAAAGATTAAGTGATCCTACAGTTATAATTGGCCGATGCGATATGTGTAGTGTTTCATGGTTAGACCTAGTACATAAAAACAAATCAATGTGTTTTCAGAATTTATGTAGGCCGATAGGTGTGAAATAATGAAATATTTGATGCCGTAACTGTCAACAAATATCAGTTTTTAACAGATGTTCAGGAGAGACAAAAGAAATAGCATAACAACTAGTCCTTCAATTGTAAATACGTCGTACCTCCTAGGTATATGTTCAAATGTTTACGTAGTACTGGAGTGCGACATTATTGAAAAGGGGCGTCTCACTGAGCGGTGAATGCTTGCGAACGTATAGCGAATTCGAACTTTCGCCAGGGTTCGTAAAAGGTTGCAAAAGGTTCGTAAGAGGTTGCCAAAAAATCCTTTTCATTCCTTTTCATTGTTGCAAACAGTTTTTCTTGTCGCAAACAAATTTTCTACTTGTTCGAAATTTCATTGCATTTTTTTTGTGGGGGGGGGGGGGCGACAGTTACTAGCGTGCGGAAATCTGTTATTAGCATTTGTAAACAGTTGTAAGGCGATATCACATACTATTTTTTTTTACCAGAGGGAGTTCTCGCAACTCGAACGGGGGCCGATTCAAGAACACAGTAAATCTATTGAAAATGCCCGTAAACTGGTAAAAGAACAGCTTGGAAGTCTTAAAAAAACATAGAAACCAGTAATTCGGAAGGGCTTAATCATGAAAAAAAAAACATGAATTAACAATAAAACAAAACATGACAGAAACATGACTGCATTGGTCGTTTTAGTCATATTTTAGCCCAGAGCTGATGAATCATTATATGTAGTTCCAAATTTATTAAAAATTTTGATCGAAAATATTAATACGATTGACGACTAAAATTCAGTATGTAAAACCAAAGTGTTGGTAGGTTTACTGGTATTTACTGGATTATCTGCATCAACACTTCACCATTTTGGATGTGAGCCATCGAGAAACCTCTGACGTCATCTTCACAGGCCGCACCCATTCCAGGTCTCCGATGGGTGTAACAGCTGCAGTTATGAACCTCCGTATTCCAGGTGCCGAGAAGATTGCAGCTCTCGATCGATACGATGGGTTCATTTCATCTCTGAGTTTGTCATATCATATCAGTTGTCTGACTACTCCGAATGAGAAGGACCGTCTTTTTCTTCCAAGATGATATCCTCACTAAGACTTGTTCTTTACTGTTATGCTGTTAGCATGGTTGCTGCCGATGCACCTGGTAAGTTTTTGTTGGTAGTCAACGGTTTCACTAATCTACTTTCGAAGCCCGGGGGCCAATTGCATTGATGAGTGGATACCATGCGCGACCAAAAAAAAAAACACGTAAAAAGGATGTCTTTTTCAAGATAGGGCACGTTATGTACGTAACGTAATAAGGGTGCCAAAACACTTAAATACATGTAATGAAAAAAGGGTATCTATTTCGCTAGGAAGGCTACGTGTTTAGGGTCAAATTTGGGAGGGTATAGAAAACAGACTAAAATGTTTTATAAAGGATGTACGTTTTACCCAACAGTCAACACTACGTGTTTAGAGTCCGGTTTGCGCGAGGTGTGGCTTTACTAAACTAGTAAACCCAATGATGTACATGGAGGTAAAGGTAAAACCGACGTCCGTGACATGTAACAATTAAACTATCGCTGTACTTGTTTAGGGGTTCGATTCAGGGAATACTTGCCAAGGGTATCGTTTCATTTCCAATACTTGTTAAGGGTAGGGTTTCACTTGCAAATACTTGGTGAGGGGTGCATATTCAGAATATGGAAAAATACTTGTTTAGGGTGCTTTTCGAGACCGCATGGTATCCGCTCGTCAATGGAAGTGCCCCCCCCCCCCGGTTTCAAAGGTAACTCAGTGTCACACAGTGTGATAGCAATAAAATGCTCAAATCCAAAAGTGTCTAGACACTTTCACACTGAAGACACCCCGACAGTGTGGCTGTTCACAACGTGTTCACATGTCATGGTCGACTACGTGAATATGTGATTCACACTGTTGAAATGCGCATATTTAACAGTGTGAAGGGGATAACACACATTGTGTTCCACACTGTATCACACACTGTGTTCTTTCATTTTAAATTCTCGCTCTCAAACACCCTCATTTACAGAAGCCCCCTCATTTCATGGTAACCAAAGTTATTTAGGGTATGGTTTCAGATTTTCGGCCCAACGACTCTGCCCTTTCCAAATTCTACGAGTTGTACAGGTTTTGTACACAGTAAAAACGCTGTTTAAGATTTTATACAACGCTGTTTACAATATGAACCCTACAGTATTTGTTTAACCGTTTAAACAATCATGTTTAATTTATTGAAGATTAGATATTGAAAATTAAACTTTGTTGCTTAAGATTTAAACACTTGTATGCTGTTTAAACAATTACTGTATGGTTCATATAGTAAACAGCGTTGCATAATTTTTTTTTACTGTGTAGTTGATAACCCAAATATATATCTGATATGTATCCTTTCGTGGTAGTATTGTTCAAGGATAATACATTTTTTTTATGTTTAAAGGGGGTCAGACTGAAAATGATATGATATGAAAAAATAAAATCAGACAAACAAAACACTGAATATTACGTCGAAAATAATGGCGTAAGTCCCGTGGGTAAATGGAGTGTGGTGTCTTTTCTGAGAACCTTCACAGTCAACCCTCATAATTTTTAATATATATAGGCCTATACATGTATATCCAAATGCGTAATATTAATAGTGTTCGAAAATCTATGTCCGCGAAGGTGACTTCACCTTCACATTTATCGATGGAGCATTGTGGCCCAGTAAATTAGTCTCCGGACTTTGAAACAGAGGGCCGTGGGTTCAAATCCCAGCCATGGTGTGATTTCCTTCAACAAGAAATGTATCCACCTTGTGCTGCACTCAACCCAGGTGAGGTGAATGGGTACCTGGCAGGAACTTATTCCTTGAAATGCCGAGCGCTTGAAGCTAGCTGCTTGAGCTACAGCCGGGGTAGTGATATTCAAGTCCTTTGGAAGCGCATAGAGACGTTATTTATAATGTGTTATGCGCTATACAATAACGGACTGTATTTCTCGTTTAGACTATGCACTGTTGATCATGCTAACAATGTTCAGATCCTCAAGCTACAGAGAGTGGAAAATGCCTCCGCCCTAATTCTCAGTGAAACTTCTACATGTTCTTGATATACGCACATAACTCCTGTTCTAAAGAACTTCACTGGCTGCCCGTGGTGGTAGCGATTGAAGTTCATGATTTTGTAGCTTACATGAAAAATTGTTAATGGTTGTGCTCCTCATTATTTTAACGATCTATCTCGGAATATGTACCCTCTAAAAGTCTAAGATCCTCAGGAACAGGGTTGGTGACAGCTCGTAGAGTCAAATACTCAATTGATTAAAAAGCTTTTGGGAATTGTGTCCAACTTTGTAGAATGCACTCTCATCAACAATACGCAATGCCAAGTCTATAGAGTCATTCAAAGCCAACTGCAACTCTTTGCACGCTGAATTGATCTTGGGGAGATAATAATGACAATTGTTTCTTTCTTTACTTCAAGATATCCATATTGTACTATTGGTAATTATTATTATTATATTATATATGATGCAAGAACTATTGCATTTTGTTAGCTTATCTAATTTGAAGGTATGGGAGAAAACTATTTATTACGATTGTTGAATTTGATTGTAAGAATGTGCAAGATTACAACATCAGCGCGCAAAGGGTTAAAGGACAAGTCTATTGGACCAGTCTGATATGTTTATTTTATTTCATTGCTATTTCCGTTTATCTTTATCATTCTATGAATTCGCTCTTATATACGTATACAGTAGCAGAAGAAATGTTTGGAGGGTCTGGAGACGGAGGTAATTATTTGATGAAATAATTTTCTACAATGCAATTTTACTGAACAGGTCTGTTTTAGAAAAGGGGAAACAGTTTTATTACAGTATGTTTTAAGAAAGTCAAAAGGGGCCTAAGCTTTCGATCCTAGCAGAATCTTCGTCGGAGGCATTTTGCCTTTGCCTCCGACGAAGATTCTGCTAGGATCGAAAGCTTAGGCCCCTTTTGACTTTCTAATTTACTCCATTGGCTCTCTTTTATTAGATAAGCAGTTTTCAGCAGCTTCTTTTTGCCAATATTTTTTAAGGTTACATACACCAAATACCAATTCTGTGTAGTTTTACACAAATGCATGTAAGATTACATAGTGCAGTACACTCTAAAACACTGAGTAAAATTTTACCCAATATTGGGTAAAAAGGGAACATGCATGTTTTTTTTTAACCCAATAATGGGCTATTTCAATGCAACATTACGTAGAATTTACAAAATATTTGGTATCTTTTTACCCAACTAACATGCATATTCCCATCTTACCCATTATATCGCAGAACCCGCCCTAAAAGTAATCGTTTTTCTCTTCGCCCTTTCCCTTTCTTCATGCTTGACTGTAGATAGAATGGTGGTGGCCGTCTGTTTAGAGTTTTAAATATTTTTGTTTTAGCTTTTTATTTCCAATTGCTCCTCTGTGCTTTGTGAGTGGAGCCAAATAATCTGAAACTGACTGAAACATTCAGGAAAGATAAAAAACACCAAAATATTAAATTAGGGTATGTTGTATTCTGATCCCTTTATGATGGCTCTCCTGATTTTCTTTCACCAATCCACTTCTTTCTTTCTTTTTCCTCCCTCCCCCTTTCCTTTGGGGAGGGCCAAGGAGTCAGTATACAGTAAGCTGCGCTAGCGCCTCGCTCTATATTTCCCGTATATAGCACGCCAAGCTATATATGAAGGGAAAAGGTGCATAAAAGAGCTACAATCCACATGAATAAAATTCACACTCGGCCCTTGCCCATCTCTGGGATTCTCGTATCTCTTGTAGTCTTGGAGTAAGCCGTATTGGGCAATCCTTTGCTTCGTCATTCACGTCCGAAAATCAACGTGTCTGAATCCTTATTTACGTACGATACAATAATTAGCTAGTTATTCATGATTTATTTATAAATCTACATATTATTAAGATTGATTGTTTGGGGGGCGGGGTGGGGCAAAAGTTGGTTATTACGCTTTCCAAATTGACTTGTTCCACTTTATTGCGGTACGATAGTGCGGAGTCAATGCAAGTTCGACCAAAATATGAAGCATGTCAACAAAAGTGTAAAGTCAAATAGATGATCAGGTCCCCGTCTTACAAAGAATTACGATTTATCCGATCAAGCTCAAATATAATGAAAATCCGTTATGGTCATAATATTTTCTACAGGAAATTTGCGCAATACACTTTGTAAACAAAGATAATCGCCCTAACTTTTCAAGAAAGTAAATAATGTATGAGTGAACAGCATTATATCTAAACAAAATATTTTGAACAAACATGCAATTTAGATGTTGACGTTGCTGGCTTCTATAGTTGTGGTTGATGATCGGATCAATCGCAACTATTTGCAAAACGGGTTCCAAGTCACAGATTCCATATCAAGTTCTTTGGAATAGTTGATTCATTAACAAGAACCGAGATCTTTGATGTCGTGTCAATGGCAGGAGATTTTGTCAAGTCCGTCGGGGACTAGAGACAGGACTGCACAACGAGGTGAAGGGGGGGGGGGGGGGGGGGGGGGGGACAAGGTATCGAGCTACTGCCCCATTTTTTTTTTTGAAATTAATGTTACGAGTCATGTTTATTTCATTTTCAACAAAAATCATGCAGAAGATCAACAAAATCTTATCATTATTTCTCAATTTATATTGAGATCTTGTTATTTTATTCATCTCTTTTTAAAAGATGTCGACATGACAGGATCGTGATATTTGGAACTGATGATATCAAATACATCGTGCAGAGATTGGGCTATATTAGTCAAAGTATTGCTATGGTTGTTTTAAGAAGAAAGGAAATCCTGCCTGTGTGCTAGTTTAGGTCCATGGTTTAATTCAGCGTACAAATGTGCAATGTAAAAACTCTTTTTTTAACTACAAAAGTTTGCGGGCAAAAGCAAATAAATTTATACTTTTCCGTCGGAAAAAAAAATGAATATTGACAAAAAAACACCTGAGGGGGGAAAGCGATTTGATTTAGGTTAAAAATATCATAAACAACGTTTCCAACATGTACCTTTTTTTGGTAAAATAAAACGTGCAGTATCAATGATTAACGATACATTTACATGAATTATTGAGTTTTCGATTTTCGATTTGAACCCATATGTTGCCTCGGGTGTTGTATAAACGAGGGAAAAAACAAAGTTAGAAATGTATAAAATAGCAGGTGATCTCTCAGCAGAGAACAGGTTATCGGTTCTCTCTGACTAGAGGCTTTGAATATCTGCATCGTAAGATTGAATTGACCATAATAAACTGTCGTCTGCTAGTGTCGTTTGTCATTGTTGGACTTGTTATTCATCAAATTTTTTGGAAATCTTATGTATTTTTTCCTTAAATTTGAACATTCTGGGCAATGTTTGTTATCCTGATAAAGATGTGTATGCAACTAAATAATTACTACGAACACGAAGCGCGAGCAGAAAATGAACTGATGGAAAATGTACCTGTTAAAGACTGCATGCTGTTAGCCATGAAGACGTTATAAATATTTACAAAATCAAATAATGCCAGCGCGAAGCGAGAGATGAAATTTATGACATTTTTATCAAAAGAATGGAAATTCTAAGCACTTTTTGTAACTTAAACAAAATATGTATATAACTAAACAATTTTTTTTTGCAGGATTTTCTGCATTTATTGGAATATATACAAAACAAATTTACAATGCTTGAGACATAATCATAATATAGCATAAAGTACATAACCAAGTGACAATCTTATATGTAGTGACTGGAGAAAGACATAAATACAATATATAAAAAATATATATAATAAGTAAAATGCAGAGGCAAACTATATAAGCAAATATATGCTTGAAGCATAGCAGCCAAAAAAGGGAAGGGCTACATGGAAACCTAAGAAATTAATTGTGTCTGTAAGAAAAAAAAATTAATGTCACGAATCATCAAATAACGGGGAAAAAAGTAGAAATTGACAAATGAAGTGTGTGCTAGTGAGTGCTAGTGGGTGCAAGTGCAGGTGAGAGATTTATGAATATCTGGATAAAATATATTTTTTCAATGAAGCTTTAAAAGAAAAGACAGATGCAGTGAGTTTAATATGATTTGGTATGTTGTTTCATATATCTGGGCCGTGGTGTCTAATTGTTTTCTGTGCTAAAATTATTTTCGGGTTTGTCAAATGAAAGTCTGATGAGTGACGTGTAGGATATGAATGAATGTCGCTATTGTAGGTAAACATGTTTTGAAAGGATGTAGGTATAGCATTGGTTGAGAATTTGTACATAAAAATGGCAGATTGTAAAGTATGGATATCGTTTATTTTCAACGTTTTGAGTTTCCGAAAAATGGGATCAGAGTGAGCTAAATATTGCGAATGGGTGCAAATACGGAGTGCCTTTTTTTGAAGGCGCAGAATTGAATCTATTTTTGTTTTATTGCTATTACCCCACAATATATTGCAATATGAAATATGTGATAAAATAAAAGAATTGTACAACATAAATAGTGATCTTTGGGAAAGACAATATTTGAGTTTATATAATATACCAATACCTCTGGCAACTAGTGTGCTAACATTATGAATGTGGCTGTTCCAAGTTAAATTAGAATCGATTATTACCCCTAAAAATTTAGTCTCTTGTTTTTCAATGAGACTGATGTTATTAATTTGAATGGAACCACGAAATGTATGTTTAGAATTAAGGTGTTTAAAGTATATGAAATTTGTTTTGTTAATGTTTAAGGAGAGTTTGTTTGATTTAAACCACATAGAAAATTTATCTAATTCGTGATTAAGTATTGTTTCAAGTATGTCTAAGTTTTTGTGAGAATAAAATACATTAGTGTCATCTGCAAAGAGAACATAGGTAAGTAGAGGTGATGCATTAATTATATCATTCATATAAATTAAAAATAACAAAGGGCCTAGGATGGAGCCCTGTGGTACCCCACACTTAACGGTACAAACTTGGGATGATTTATAATGAAAATTAACATACTGACGTCTGTTGGATAAATAATCATTAAACCATGATAAAACAATACCTCTGATTCCGTAAGTCTTTAATTTACACAAAAGAATATGGTGATCCATAGTATCGAATGCCTTCGATAGATCCATAAAGACCCCAACGGTGTGTTCATTTTTAGAAAGTGAATCTATTATTTGATCATGTAATTGTAAAATTGCATAGTCAGTTGAATGATTTTTCCTAAAGCCATATTGATTTGAGATTAATAATTTATTTGTATCCAGAAAAGAGTACAATCGTTTGTAAACAATTTTTTCAAGTATTTTGGATATACTGGGTAATAATGAAATGGGACGGTAGTTAGATATTTGGCAAGGGTCTTCTTTTTTGTAAATAGGAATTATTTTTTCAATTTTTAGTTGATCCGGAAAAATTCCATTTGAGAGAGATAAATTGAAAATATATGAAAGCGGAGAAGCTAAATAATGAATTATTTCTTTAAGTAAACATACACTGATACCGTCATGGCCACTGGATTGAGTAGATTTAAAAGACCGAACAATTTCTATGATTTCATGAGTATTGGTAGGGATAAAAAATAAAGAATGTTCGGCATGATTACCTAAATATGTAGAAAAATCATTGGCATTAGTTGCAATTTTAGATGCAAGATTAGGACCAACATTGGTAAAAAAAGAATTAAATGCTTTAGCAATTTCTGAAGGGTCTTGCGTTTTATGCCCGTTTAAAAGGAACTCAACATTGTTAAAATCACGCGTATTTTTATTTAACATTTCATTTACTGTATGCCACAATGTTTTGTTATTATCCTTATTTATTTCAATTTTATTAGAAAAGTTCGATCTTCGAGCCAATCGAATTATTGAGGTTAATTTATTACGGTATTTCTTGTATTTATTTAAATGTCCTAGAGTTGGTGATTTAAGCGATATCTTATATAATCGATTACGGGTGAATATTGATTGAATTATACCTTGGGTGATCCATGGTTGTTTATTCTTATTTTTACCAGGTTTGATTTTTGTCAAAGGTACATTTTTGTCATAATAGTAAAGATTGATGCGAGCGCGAAGCGCGAGCGGAAAATTTCGAGATTTAGACCTACTTGAACGAGACACTCTATTCATACTTTGTGAATCATTAAAAGGATGAGTAATTGGGGATCTTCTTTACATTAATAATGCGAGCGCAAAGCGCGAGCAGAAAATGTCCATATGCGTTTTGAACTGATCGAAAAGGTACCTGTTAAGGACTGCCACTTAGCCATGAAGACGTTACATATTTCAGCAATCAAATAATGCGAGCGCGAAGCGCGAGCTGAAAAAATTGTTATTTCGACATAATGAATATAATTTTTTTATCAAATTTTATAATCGTAAACAAGATAGCTTTATAACTGAACAATTGATGCGAGCGTGAAGCGCGAGCGATTTTTTTTTCGAAATTTAGACCTAAAAACGGGACACTCTATTCATGTTTTGTATATCATAAAAAGAATGAGTAATAGGGGATCTTTCTACATTAATAATGCGAGCACAAAGCGCGAGCAGAAAATTTGATATTGTGATCTGAAACTGGATAATGATTTGAATAGAGAACAAGTTGAGTATCGAATAAACATGCGCGCGCGTGTGTCATATTTAGACCTATATAGAATATAGCCATTCTATACATCTTTTATCGTGAAAATCAAGCGAGCGCGAGCTTAAACTATTTGATAATCCGATCTAAAAAAGAGTCAATTTCAGCTCTATATTTCAAGCACTTAATTTTGTAGGAAAATTGTGAGGTGGATATGGATCGCACTTAATTAAGAGCTCATATTTTCATTATTATTACTTTGAGTTTTGACATAGGACGTACCGGCACATCCTTAGGACATAATATGAAAATGAAGACTGTCTTCCTATTCCTCTTGTTAAGCGCAAGATGAAAAAAAAAAGATCAATTATTAAATGAATATCTTATTCATTAATACCTAATGAGGGCGCGAAATCTGATGATATGATGGCCTGAAAACTTGACATTTCAAGCACTTTTGTAATTATAACTAGGATGCATCAGTTAATATATTATTAACCATTAATGCGAGCGCAAATTGCGAGCCTAAATATTTTATACACTGTCATGAAAAGGGGATTTTAAGTAGTTTGTTGTATAATCAATATTGAGACATACATAACTCGCCAATCAAAATGCGAGCGTGCAGCGCTAGCTGATACGTTTTGACAATCAGACCTGAAAAGGAATATTTTAAAAACTTTTTGGAATACAAGAAAATAATAGGTACCTGATAAATCAAAATTTGCGAGCGCGCAGCGCGAGCAGAAAATTTTAATATTCAGACCATAAAACTGATTTTTTTTTACAGAGCCCTTTTTAAAAATCAATTTGAAAGTCACACAAAATAATGAAAGTTCGATTTCTGAGATGAAATATGTTTGTATATTGACTTCCAAACTTGATATTTAAACTTCATATTGAACAAGATATGTAAATCACCTAAAAGCCAGTGCGAGCGCGAAGCGCGGGCGAAAATTTTAGTGACATGAAAGATTTTCTTAATCATTTTCCAAGTCTTCCCCCCCATCTTATTTTATTCACTCGTCTTCTTCCTCTTATGTTTCCCCCTCTTTTTTCTCCTCTCTCTTACCTTTTTTTCCTTTTTTTTCTTTCTTTCCCTTTTTTTCCTTTTTTTTGCTCCGCCAATAGGGGGGGGGGGGGCCCTAGTGGATCCGCCTATGTATGTATACTGTATATTTCAAGATGTACGAAAGCAAATGGTTGGAAATTAAAGAAAATAAACAAAATGAAATATCATCTACGACTGTCCGATTTGCTCGAACTTCACCAATGTGCTTCTCTAATGGCTACAAGCATTTTTACATAGATGAATTAATGAGGAAATATCATTTATCTCTTAAGTAAACCTTTTTTAAAGTGTAAGATAACAGGTGTTCCCGAAACTGTGCATGATATATCTTTTTAAGTAGAAATTTTCTAGCAGTATAGATATACATGTATAATACCTAACCTTGTTTGTGAATTGATATGATTCGCTATAGAGAATAATAATGTGGAGCGTTGTGGCCCAGTGGATTAGTCTTCGGACTTTGAAACAGAGGGTCGTGGGTTCGAATCCCAGCCATGGCGTAATTTCCTTCGGCAAGAAACTGATCCACAATGTGCTGCACTCAACCCAGGTGAGGTAAATGGGTACCGGTAGGAAGTAATTCCTTAAAAAGCTGTGTGCGCTATGAACGCCTAGCTTAGCCGGGTAATATATAGGAGCGCCTTGAGCACCTAACAAGGTGGATATGTGCGCAATATAAATACCCTATATTATTATATTATTATTATTATAATACACAATGCCAAGTCTATAGAGCCATTCAAAGCCACCTTAAAGTCTATTAGACTATAAAGTTTAATCATGTTAATATGTTTTTAAGATGGAAGTCATTATTTGATGAAATACTTTTTTACAATACAATGTTACAGAACAGGCCAGGTTTAAAAAAGTGGAAACAGTTTTACTGCAAAATTTTTTTGAGGTTACATACACGAAATACCAATTTTCTGTAATTTTACACAAAATTGCATGTAAGATTACACAGTGCAGTAAGATTACAGGTGTTCTTGAGACTGCTTTGTAGATATACATGTATGTTGCCTAACCTTGTTTGTGAAATGATATGACTCACTCAAGAAAATGAAATTTTAAATCAAAATTGAAAGATTGGAGGAGTAAAAATTATTTTTTTTAATGTTGCATTTACCTCTTTAAACATGTTAAATGGTTCGAGCCAGCACTTACATTATTGGATTCAGCTTTATGCAACGTTGGATCTAAAAGGTTGCCCCTCCTCCAACCTTTAACATGTTGATTCAACATTTTATTTTTAGAGTGATGCATGAAATGTTATTTTGTAATTTAAAGAAATCTTTGTCCTGTTCACAAACTTTTTCCACCCAGCTGTTTGCACGTGTCTCAACGGAGGTACATGTCTGGAAAATGGCGATTGCGCTTGCCCTGAAGGATTTGGAGGCGTTGACTGTGGGTTTAAACGTAGGTTTTCCGTTCTTTTTTTGTTTTACTTCTTCTGAAGTTCATGTAGCATATCGTTCTTAGGTAAAGGGTAATTTTATCCCAACAAGAATTGATTCGAGAAAATATCGAACTGTCATCACGCTAATAATTTCGTCAAAATGTAAAAACAGTAATGTGCATATCCTAGTCGGTGATTTTTTTTTTATTTATAATTTTTTTTTTTGGGGGGGGGGGGGTAATAACGTTAGCCACTCAATATTTCTTTTGTATTTCATTATATTTGATATTTGAGGTATCTTAATTTTCCCTCGCTATAATGTGAAACAGGGATTTGTTTCTCAAGAGAGTTTTGGATTGTCACTCTAACAACCTTCTGTGATTCATAAAGACAACTTCTAAGCCTATCTAAGAATCTAACAGAAATGTATGTTTCATTCAATAAAATGCAAGAGAATTAGTTATTGGGTTTGTTCATATGAGTGAATGAGATATGATAGACGGGAGTGTGCACGTGGTCTTCCTTAATGCCCTCTTAAAGGGAAAGATTACACTGAAGAAAAGTTCGTTGTAAAATAGCAGAAAAAGTATAAAATATTGCCGAAGGTTTTAAAATATCCATCAAAGAATTAAAGAAGGTTATCATGATTTTAATTATTTGATTTGTGACGTCATATACGAGCAGCTTTTCCACATATCGTATGGTAAAAATCAATGAAATGCCATTTTCTCAGAAAATTGAAAATGTTTTTTACTGTACCTTCAGTATATAGGGTAGTGTGGTCCAGTGGTTAGAGCATTGGACTCATAATCACAAGGCTGTGAGTTCGAATCCCCACTCTGCCATTGTCTCCACTTTGATAAAAGGGCCCGAGAGTAATATCTTTCGTCTTTAAGGTCAGCCACTATGACCATGAACCATCGTAATAGGTCCATGCTATGACTGATTAAACTAGGTGCAAAATGTTTCCAAGGTTAAAAAATTGGTTATATACCAGCTTGGCGTTTACCAGCAAAAAGCTGTCCTGGCGAGTTCATACGGGAGTTACCATAAACAGAAACAGTATTTTAATTGACAAATCATTTCACACCCGTTCCTAAAAACAAAAACCAAAAAACAGCTCATCACGAACCATTGAAAATTGAAATTTATGCATCCTACATTACATAACATATGGGCAGCTGCTCGTTTATCATGTGTATGACGTCACAAATCATAAACTTTTTTTACAACACCAATGTGAATTTCCCCTTTAAAGGCATGAAGTGAGGGGAACGCGGCATAATCCTGCTACTTATATAGAATTATAAAATTCATAATTACTCTACTAGACAACAAAACAATTGATATATTCCTTTTTCTAAAATTAATCTTATTCGTAATTTGATCAGATGTATCGGGGCGAAAGAATGGAATTCTATCACATATGATATTAAAAACAGCACAACACTCTAACGATTTCAGTCACTATCAAAGTCATTTTTGTTCAAATATTTAAACAACTCCAACCCCCCCCCCCCTGTAATTGCAATTGTATTTTATCTTCTTTTTTAATGTTGTTTTATCTTCTATTCTATATTCTGTGTTTTTGCATTGTGTGATGATGTGTGGATGTGGGTGTGTGATTATTTATAACTTTTTTACCGGTTATGATATTTATGTATTTGTAGGGCCCCGGCTATAAGCAATTTTGCTTCTTAGGGGTCCTGACTATTAAGTAACTTGTAACCTGTTATATTTTGTATTATTTTGTTGGTATCATGTTATTTCTGTAAATATTTTGATGTTTTTTTATGGTCAATAAATTGAATTGAATTGAACTTCAAGTCGTCCCATTCTCTGCAGTTTTTAGGAGAAGAAAGATATGGGATTTGGAACAGGTACATACGGCATTTCAAAGTGTCGTTATCTAGTGGTTCTCACTATTCAAGCAGACTGATAAGGCAATATACCACCAACTGTTTCTCCATACGCTCATGTGTTAAAAATGGGAATTGATAAAATCACTAAAATTAAGCATGGCCCTTGGAAGCGGGGGTGCTGGGGGTGCTGAAGAACCCCAAGGATTAGTAGCAGCAGCAGCAGTATTAGTAGTAGTAGTAGTAGAAGTAATAGTACTACTACAACTTTTATAACTATTAGCATTTATTATAATCCTGCGCAAATGTGTTTCCTTTTCCCATCTCTTCAGTTACATCAGTAGCGTGTGAAAGTGACTCGATGACCGTCATCATATATACAGATCTCCTTCAGGGCACTGACCCGGAAGATGTCCATTTTCGTGACCTTTCCTGCCCATGTGCCGCCTTTACTCCTACTTATATGACTCTGAATACGACCTATAATGAATGTGGTACCACCAGAACGGTAAATTCCTGTCCCCTCCTATTTTTGGAGGGGGGGGGGGGGGTGCAGTAATGTAATGGTTAAACAATATGAAGGGGTCAGACATGGCGTATGGAGTCAAAGTTATTCAAACAGGCGAGCGAGCTAGCAGAAAGATTATCTCGTCAAATAAAGAATATAATTTTAGGATATATTTTTACGTAATATACAAATAATATTATACCAATTTACACTTCACTGTTCTGCTTCCTTTTGTTTCTTTCCTTTCTCTCCCTGTCTACTTGGTGACATTTTTTTTTTGGGGGGGGGGGGGGGTAGGCATGGCTCCCAAGCCCCCATCTGTGCTTAAAGGTAAAGTTTACTCCAGAAAATGTTGATTTGAATAAAAAGGGAAAAATCAAACTAGCACTGAAAATTTCATCAAATTCGGATTTAAAATCAGAAAGTTGTGACATTTTAAAGATTCGTTTATTTGTCACAAAAAAGTGATATGCACAACTCAATGACATACAAATGAGACAGACGATGATGTCCCTCACTCACTATTTCTTTTGTTTTTTATTGATTAAATTCTACAATATTTGATATTTTACAGAATTGACGATAAGGACCAACTTGACTAAACCATATAGTCATGATAGTTTTAAATAATGCTAATTCCACATGTTCAGGGAGAAATTAATCGTTGTTTTACTAAAAAATGAGGAGAAAATTAGAATATTTTATATAATAAAATACAAAAGAAATAGTGAGTGGATGACGTCAGCATCCTCTTTATTTGCATACCGACCAGAAAGTGCATATAGCTATTTTGTGAATTTAAGCGAAACTTTGAATTGTAGTAACTTTCTTATTTTACATCCGATTTTGATGAAATTTTCTGTGCTTTGCTTGCTGACATCGGAGACGCAAAGTCCGATGAACGTGAAAATTTACATGCTGATAGATATTGAAAAGGCTCAATCATTCACAAACACATCATTTGCCATTCCACTATCACGACCTGAAACCCCCATCCATCCCGAACATTAGTTCGACGGAGAGCGGGAAAGGAATCGGTTTTAATCGCGTTCAGCGTAATAACAACGTTGTGACGACGGGGTAACAGCGGGCCTAATATTCTGACCGGCTACAAATTTTGAACATGTTAAAGGGGAATCCAGCCTTGGCCATAAAATGTTGTGTTGGGAAGGAGAAATATAAATTAAACAGAATGGTAAACGTTTGAAAAAAAAATCGAACAAGCAATAAGGAAGTTATAGCTGCTTTAAAATTGAGATCACTAATACTATGTAGATTTCAAATTGGCAACAAGGGGCAAGAACAACTTTCCCATAGGCCATGTACTTTATTATCAGGGATTTGTGGTTTTCTCCTAAGTACCCATTCCCCTGGGGGCAGTAATCTAAATACAATCCAGTTTTTTATGTCCTCATGAAATAAAAATATAATTTGAAATAAAACTTTTGGGGAAAATGACATTTTAGCCATAATATGTATTGGCGTACATGGAGGAGTAGTCCTTGTCTTACATCACGATGACATCCCATGTGCGGCCAATTTGAAGTCTCCATGGGTATAGTGATTACCAATATTTACAACTTTTAAAAATTCAGAACTTTCTTGTTATTTGTCCAATATTGTTCAAACTTTCACCTATCAACTTGTCTGATTTTCCTTTTCCTTATAAAAACAAGCTTTATTTGGGTTGGATTTCCCTTTAAAGATTTCATGCCGATCTCTTGATCAGAAAACGACCATTTTGAAACGTGGGGGAAGCGAGAAATGCGTAGATGACACGGCGCACAGTCGTGGGTTGAGCAAAATCTGGCCTTTCCTGGCATACTAACAGCGGCACACTAACGTAATTAATTCCCCGTTCGCTTGGACAATTTTTAATACCGCAAAAAAATTGTTGATTACTCCCGCTATTAAACGGTTCATTTTCCCCCGATCCTACCCGTTCTAAAGGTTTGTCGAATCGTAGCAACATCGGCAAAGTGGAAGACCCGTTGACTTATGAGGAATGAAGTTCATGCGTTCAATGCTCGAACTAACGGATCGATTATAACTATTGTCAAAATAATCATACCCAAGCCATTTTGTTGTCGTCGTTATTTTTTAAGGTTGTGGTTTTATGGTAGATGTTTGTATTCTTTTATAACAGTTTTTTGATTCCACGTCAACTTTTCCACTTTCCCCTTAGGAAAATGACACAACCATTATATTCTCGAATGTCATCACTTATTACAAGCCTAGGTCTCTTCCTGGTACTGATATCACCCGTGAATATCAGAAGCAGCTTGAGGTTTCGTGCTGTCTTGATAAGACATCGCAGGTTGGGCAGTCTTTCAAACCAACGCTCGGTGAAATAAAGTTTAGCGACAAGGGTTCCGGTCAGTTCCAGCTGTACATGACAAGGTTCAAGACCAAGTCATTTGATGAACCCGAAGATGACAACGCTGAAGTCTGGCAAAGCCAGGCGCTCTACTTTCAAGTCCAACTTGACTCGGTAGGAGAGGTTGGTATGTTCATTAAGCGATGCTGGGCGACAGCCGACCCAGACCATGATTCTACTCCACGACATGATTTGTTTACTGACAGGTTAGTATACAATTTTATATGTAGCTAGGATATTACTGAAGATCATATCCTGGCCGTGAAACATGGGCAATCTATCCTTGGAGAATAGATAACAAGATTAGAAATGACAGTAATGACCACCTTTCCCCGGAAAAAAATCTATAAAACACTGAGAAACACAAGAAAAACCCTATATAACAAATAAATCTTTACTGACCGCACAAAAACCTGTTTATCGCTAACAACGCGCTAACAGGTAGTCAAGAGGCTCTATTAGGCTAGGGACACAACCTTTATTTCTATGGTCACAACCACTAAAATTAGCCTGCTCGGCGAGCGGGCCGCGAGTTTTTAGGCAATGTCGCCCGGGCACTGAGCGACCACCCTAAATAGGCTTGGTGCCCGGGTGGTCGCCGTCCGGGCACCGACGTAATCGAGCGGTCGCCGTCGAACGAATTAGGTTAAAAGTTGAGCTCGTTGATCAAAGGCTGTCGAGCGGCCACTGGCCGGTCGCCGGCCGTTCAGAATTCGGTCGATGATCTCGCGGCGAATTCAAGATCGGCCGGGCGATTACTTAAAAATGGCCGGTGGCCGGGTTGAGACCGCCCGAGAATCGGTGGATCTTCAGCCGATCACTGCTCGGAAGCCAAAGGAGAAAAGTTCCCCCAATTTTAGCCCAGATTTGGCTTTGAGTAATGGGTATCGGACTTGGCACTGCTGGGACACCGATAAGTCTTGTGGTCTTTAGTCACAACTCAGAGCGGCGACCGACCGATCAGTAGCCTGCTACTTTTAAGGCATCGCCCAACGATTTTTGTAGAAGTCGAGTGGGCTGTAAAAAGACTTATCGGTGGCCGAGCAGTCCACTGTTGAATACCCATTACTCAAACCCAAATGTTGGTCAAATCGGGGAACTTTTTTGTTTGGCTGAAGACCCACCGATTCTCGGGAGGTCTCCCACCGGCCACCGGCCTATTTATGAGCGGATAGCAGGCGGCGGGCGACCGACCCATGCCGGCTCGACAGCCTTTGATCAAACGAGTGCATTTTTCGACCTAAATCGTTTGATGGCGGCCGGCACAGTCCTACTCTTAACAAGCTTATAGCTTGATTTTTATTCATATTGCTTCATCATTATCGGTGAATTATCGGATGGTCTAATACCACATGGTCTACTTATCAGTTCGTCCAACTTCACATAGTCTAAACTCATTTCGTCTACAACCAGTTCGTCTAATATCCAATTCGTCTAATTCCCACTTGGTCTATTTAAAAAAAAATCTAATTCGTCTAATTTCCATTTTGGCTAATAACCACTTGGGCTAATTTCCACTTGGTCTAATATCCAATTCGTCTAATTCCCACTTGGTCTAATACCCAATTCGTCTAATGAGCAGTTGGGCTAAATCTATTTAGTCTAATTTCCAGTTGGTCTAACACCACTTGGTTACACCACTTGGTCTAATTTCCACTTCGGCTAATTTTCACTTGGTCTAACTATCATTTTGTCTAATTGCCACATGGTCTAATGACCGTTTGTTCTAATTTCCACTTGGTCTAATATCCAATTGGTCTAATGACCACTTGGTCTAATAGCCAAATAGTCTAATGACCACTTTGTCTAATCGCCGATTGGTCTTATGACCAGTTGGGCTAATCGTCACTTGGTCTAATGTCCATTTATTCTAATATAGCATCATTCATTATTATTTATTTTATCTAGAATTAGCAAATATGGAACGTAATGGATAAATACCATGCATCAGTTAATACATATCGCCAGGATCCGGAGGGGTAGAGCCGGGGTAGGGCTGGTGGGCGCAACACCTCACCGTGAAGGACTATCGATGATGAGATAGTCGCTCATCAAATGAATTATTCTAATCAAATAATTATTATAATTAGGCCTGTATATCGATTATAAGATGAATGAAATCATACTCATAATCATTACATCACCGCATGCACATTTACACAACAATAAGTTGGGGACCTTGTAGCTTATAATGGTCGAATGGCGGGGTTTCATCAGAATAAAATTATTATGAGGACAGGAACGAAAATATAATGTAATTGATTGTGTGGATACGTATTTGGTAAACATGTTTATGCCTCTTTTAAATCATTGTGATGCATCATTACGGACAATACTTGAACTTGATGGCCTAGTTATGCAGTTTGGGGGATTCAAAAACTACAAAGCCATTAGATCATGTAATTTTGTTATGAATATTTTGTTTAGTTATTTCAATAGTTAGTTTGGAGGCAAATAAAAGGCCAGTTAGATATAGTTTGATAACACTATACAGGTCTGTCGGGTTAGCTGCAACAACATCACTGCGACCATCTTGGTAGCAGCCATATCACTCTGACGTATAATAACACAGTATAGTCTACGCTTGCAGACCTTTATCAGTTATCACCACAGTAGTCATTCATCTTATATATCTTCTCATTCTGTTTTTTGTTCTACTTCTTCGCCTACTCCTTTAAATGGATTGGCAAGGTTCTCACCCAATCAGGGAAATCAAGGAAATCAGGGATTTTCTAAACGTTTCTCCAGTCAGGGATTGCCTCAAATCCGGGGGAAATGCCTCAATCGAGGGCAAAATCAGGGAATTTTGATCGGCCCAAAAGTCGAAAGCACGATATTCATTCAGACTCTGTTATATTTTGTTGTATATTAAAACAGCATTCATTGAATGACATGTTATGGTTTTTTTTTTAGTGTAGCCTCTTTTACTCCAATATAAGTATAGGCCTACTGGTACATTATACATTCATAACTAAAAAAATGATAATACATGTAATTCACTGCAACAACTTAGAAAACATGAGAAACTGGGAATGGGTTTAAATAATTCGGGAATTTTTTAACTTCATCAGAGAAAAATCAGGAATTTTTGTTTTCTTGAAAAGTTGGGAGCCATGATTGGGTTAAGCCAGCCTTAACTATCTACAGTAGATCGTATACATAGAGGTGGATAAATACATATTTTTATCCACCTTTATATTAGCGTTATTTTACAGAAAAATAGCAAATTTGATTGTTTTTCACCAAAACCTTCAAAACTCCCCTGAAACAGACAAAAGAATCCCCAAAGTTTGTTTAATCCCCATATTTTTTTCGTCCCCAAAGGCTTTAGAAAATCCCCATATTTTCAAAATTCAGTAGAGGACGAAATATACGTCACTCTAACTGTACTCCAATATCGAGGGGCGCGCGTGTGAAGATTCGAAGCCGGCGCGCGGAAAGTAACTTTAAAAATTTCACCATAAAATTGAAAACAAGTCACCATGCAGACTTTACAAATTAGACCAAATGGCATGTAGACGAAATGAATGTTAGACTATCTGGACATTAGACAAAGTGGAAATTGGCCGAAATGGAAATTAGACCAACTGCACATTCGACCAACTGCAATATAGACCAAATGAATAATGGACCAAGTGAGGATTAGACCAACTGGTATTAGACCAAAAAGTATTAGACCATCCGACTATTAGACGAACTGGTATTAGACCAAAAGCAATTAGACCAAGTGACAATAAAATACATTAGACGAAATGGCAATTAGACCTAATGAGAATTAGACCAAGTGACGATTAGCCCAACTTGGCATTAGACCAAGCGGCTATTAGACCAAGGGGTCATTAGACCAATTGGCTATTAGACCAAGTGGTCATTAGACTAATTGGCTATTAGACCAAGTGGTCATTAGACCAAAAGAGAATTGGACTAAGTGGGTTTAGCCCGAATTTTGTTAGCCCATCTGATGATTAGACCAAGTGATAATAGACCATCCGTCGCTAAACCTCATCATCGTTTTCATTGACATTATTATTAACATTATTATAATTCACATTGCCTACATTGTTTACCTTTATAACAGCCAATCACATCTCGTTGTTTAGCGTCCAGACCGCCCTTTCACACGGTTAAAAAAATTGTACTTTGAATGATGATTCCATTAAAAAAAATAAACCTAATGACGAATCCTTAGCACGTGTGAAACCAAACTAGAATCACGAACGCCAATCACAATCACGAATTCAAATTCTACTCCTGAGGTGAATTTCATTCAAATTACGGTACGAATTTTACGTTTGAAATAACTCAAATACATCTCCCTTTTTTTTGGGGGGGGGGGGGGGAGGGTACTTGTCCTTTCAAGCACTTCCGCATATAATGCGATTGTCATGCACTCATCGTATCGATGCAGTGCTTTGATTGACAAGTCACCAAGGACACATACCGCCTTCGCTCAGGAATTCGAATTCAGATCACAGTTCGAGTGAAGCGTGTGAAAGGTCCGATGATTCTAAAGACGAATTGCAATCGTCAAAAGAATGATTCAAGATTCACGCGTGAAAAGTGCCCATTGTCTCTTTCGGATCTATCATATATCGCCTCGCTTTATATAGCGTTCTGCTCATTCATGCGAGTTTTAATACTCCGATGAGTACATATTGGAAAGCTTCAGTTTGTTCGTTTTAAAGGCCATTTTACTCTACTAATTAGCCACCTTTCGCAAACCTCAGGGACGGTAACATCACGTCCCTGACACAGACATTAGCGATTAATCGTGCATTCGATTTTCACGATTAATTGTACATTGTCATCAATGGAATCAATCATAGAAAGCTGTTCTACATTCATTGCTAAGCTTTGTGATACAGGCAGGCCCTATAGATCTGCTTTTCGTCTGCAAAATTCTTTCACGCGACACCCGCACCATGCTGCGAGATTAAATCCCATTTTCATGCATGTACGTCTGGTCATCATCGTATATGCCCCCCCCCCCCCGGAGCCGGCGGCGAGCCTCTTCTATGACAGCTGGCTGGAGATATTCGAAATGCAGGGCCCACAATAGATTATGACATGGATAAGAAATTGTTTTTTCAAACAAATCGAGTACATATTGAGTGAGGAAAAACTTACTGAATTAAGGCTTAGACATAGATCATTACAGTCCATCGAATCGATATTGCATTTAATGTGGATTATTGGTGGATCACCGGCAATTGATTCAATGGGTCAGATCACCTCTCCAGCCGAAGCCATTTCGCATGCGCTGATATTTGCACAGCATATGCAATAGGCATATACGTCTGAACACCAGCCGAATTTGCGGGTTTTTTTTCTTTTGTTTACTCCTTCTACACAAACGTATGCCTCTAGCACACAATGTAATGGGCATTATGTTTTACTTTCCCCAGAAATGTGGGATTAGATTCAAATTCCCGGGGGGGGGGGGACAACTTCAATTGATGAGTGGATACCAGGCACGACCATGGGGTTTCAAAAAGCACCCTAAACAAGGGAAGCAAGTCTTTTCCAGATTATGAAAATGCATCTCTTAACAAGTATTTGGCTTGTGAAACCCTACAAGTATTGGAAATATATCCCTTTTTCAGTATTTTAAACATCGTTTTTGACACCCTAATAACGTTACATAGGCCTATACGTAGCGTACTTGCCCACTCTGTCCCCTTTTACGCGTGGTCGCGCCTGGTATCTACTCGCCAATGAAAAGTGCGCCCCCGGGCGGCCTCTCGAGCTCTGGGAGGAACCAAATGTGGCTCTGGAAAGTCGTCCTAAATCGGATATATCGCTTTTACCATAGTAGCAACCATAATTTTGCACACGAAACGCATATTGAATGTTTCCGTTGCAGATGCGAAACGAAAAAAAATCTCTTGCCACACAATCTGCATTGCAGGACAGAGTTTTTCCGACCATGACGACAAGCTCAAAAGTCTCTTCCAAAATCAACTACCGTCGTAAATAAACGTTCGCGTTCTCCAGCGAAAGTTCGGGAATGTAGCGAGAAGGCCGGTGGCCACCCACCATCTTGCGCTGCCACGTATAAAGAAAGACGGGGTCAAGAAATAGAGCTTTCGATTGTCTGTGACTGCAACGTAATCCTAGTTCACCGGAAGTGGTGACACCGCTCGTTCAGTATCACGTTCGTACATTGATGAAAACAGTTTCGATTTAAGTCGACGTACCCGTACCAGGCCACAGCATATACAAGCGTGATAGCGAGCGGGCCGTGGGCCGATGCTCAGCCGGAGAATCAGGCGTAGCATCACGCTACGAACCAGTGGGGCGACTGTGGGTGCAACATTTGCACTCTTGCGCAAAAAGCCGGAAAAAAACACAGTTGCTTGGAAATAGAACATCAATTACCTATCGGATATGTAGTGTCTGAAAACAGGACACACTAAATGTAATGGAAAAGCTGGTAACAAGCAGTAATTTGCAGTTTACCAGCCCTGCTGAATCAACGAAACTCGAATGTTGATGCGGCTTCATTCATTTTTGCTAAGCTTGGATAACGTCATCATGTACGAACTAGCACTCGTTCGAGCACTATGACACCGAACGTCAAAACCCTCAAATACGAGTCACAGATTTGGGCAGTGAACGAGAAGGCTCGTCACAGATTACTTCGCGCATGCGCAGCGCTCCCAAAATTCCTTAATCTCGTACGTCCACATGGCTCGTCACAGAAAACGAAAGGTCTCAAATGACAAGTTCGAACGACGAGATGAAGTAAAGTTGTACATAATGTATTTATTTATAATCAATGTCAAATCAACAAGCTGGTATAGTATGATAACGTCGCATCTCTGGAGTAGACGACTAAACCGACATGGCCTACGGCAGCAAAACAAATCGTGAACGGAGAGAATTACCCCGCCCGACCTAGCACACGCCCTTTTCATACTTTCTGGCTCAAACACTATATGGCGAGAAGACCCTTCCCCAAATCGGTCCTATCACTTTTGGTGCAATGCGCCAAATGAAACCGCCCATAGTATTATTGTATAAAACGGAACTAATCAATGTGCGCATTCTGATTCCAAATCCAGGTTCCTCGGCTTTCCATTATTCTTCCCTCTTATGAAACTCTCTCTTCACCGCTCCCCAACTGCTCTCTCGATCAACTTTTCCCCCTCGGCGACTCTCACATTTTAACCACTCCCACTACAGCTCTCTCATCCACTCTCTCACTCAATTCTCTCGTTTTACGACTCTCGTATCTTACAACTCAGTTATCTCTCCCATCACCTGTTCATTCGGTCTCTCTCTCTAGTCGCTGAAGAATGCAAGCTAGCCGGAGAACAGGAAATCAGAAGCAGAATAGGAAAATATTATAGTTCAGCTGGACTGCCCATAAAATCTTATTCAGTATTCAACTCCACTCTTCCAAATCCATCGAGCCCCGAAAATACTCATTCTTAATCCCAGACAGCCTAACAATAATTGACCAAGCCAGTTTGCATTCTTTTATCTTTCACTTCTACATTTCAAACGCCAGCTTGACCCAGAACTGAAATCTACACATTATGGAATGTAAACAGTGCAAGAAGAAGGCAAACGAACATTTTACCAAAACAAACAATTCTCTATTTTCCACCCCGCTATATTAACATTATGTAAAACTTACATTTATACTAGAACTATTAATCTTACTATTCAGTTTGGGACCGCCAGGGTGTTTTCATGGGGGTGGGGGGGGGGGGGGCGGGAAGCGTGGATAAAATGATTACGTCATTTTAGTTCTCAATAAAATAATATGGAGTATTATAATAACATGTCAAGACCTCTCTTTTCATGCTCCTATATCTCTGCCTATTTTCCCCTACTATTTTATCTTATCTTCAGTACTTGATAAATCTGTATCTCAACTTAATACGTATTATTTTGTTAGTTTATCATTGAATTTGGGGTTTTCTTGAAAGTAAATCTCACTCTCGGAACAAAGTTTCTACACAAAAGTATTGACTGGAAATGTCAATTCCGCTACTTTTTTATTTGATTTACGAATACTACATAATTCTAGCTTCTGGCACTCTTTGGAAGTTTTTTTTTTTCTATTGTCGATTGTCATGGGACCGAACAAAAAAAGTCATCAATATTTAGTTTATACGGCTACCAATGCTGTTGATTAAATATTATGTGAAAAATAACTGTTTTATGAAATTAAACGAAATTCCAAAATGTTATAACTTTCTTATGTTACATCCGATTTTGATGAAATTTTCAGTGTTCTGCTTGTTGGTGTTTTCTCTTTTTATTCATATCAACTTTTTGTTGGGGTGGACTTGTCCTTTGAACAGCTGTTGCTAATCATGCTTTACCCTTATTTATAATGAATAATAATTGAATGGAAAAAATAAAATTAAAACATAACCTTTTTTTGTTCATTCAACAGATGCCCTTCTAATGTGGATGAAACGGTTCAAGTCTTGTTTCCGGACAAAACGGATCGAGAAGGATTTAAGTTTGACGCATTTGCCTTTGTTGGAGATTATAGTATGGTAATTGAAGTAAAATTGAGGATATTCTTTATTAGGTATATATGTATATATATATATATATTATATATATATAAAGAGTGCTCGACTATATAGGAGCAATAAACAATATATATATATAAACAAGTAGAAATTAGTGTAACTTCATGCACTACAGATCTGTTTCGTAGGATCAGCAAGAACGCTGCTCTAACTCTACAGGTACAAAGGAGCAATACAATACCAAGGAGCTTGCTTGCCAATAAACAATTGATTACAGAGGTTTATAAGGTCCATTGTTTACAGTTCGGCGGATTAACAGATCTGTATTGCATGAAGTTACACTAATTTCTACTCGTTTATATATATATATATATATATATAATATATAGGGAGAAGTACGTGCGCGCATGCACCTTCTTCAACATGTTTTTATTAAGGTTTTCATTGAATTTAACCCAGGTTAAATACAAGCAAAATTGACAAATTTTCATTTCATATCAATCATATCAATAACAAAATACAAAAATATTTACCCCAAAAATGAAGCAAATAAGAAGAAGACCTTTTTGCCCCCTCCCCCCCCTGACGAGCTTGAAAACTTTTTGTTTTTTTTTTGTTTTTTTTTTTGCTTGTCAATTTTTTTTCTGGTTAGAAATCCTATATTTGTGGTTGAAGACCTTTTTTTTTTTGGCTTGTCAATTTTTTTTGAAGCCTTTTTTTTTTTTTTTGGCTTTTCAATTTTTTTTCTGGTTCGAAATCCTATATTTGTGGTTGAAGACCTTTTTTTTTTTTGCTTGTCAATTTTTTTGGCGGACGGTTTTGCCCCCCCCCCCTGTGGAAAATCCTAGGTACGCTACTGCCTGTGTACTGAAATTGAAAGAGCTAGTTCTTTATAATACCCACCTGCATTTTGTAATAAGAGTTTCTATCAGGGTCTGTGCCTGCAGACTACATGCAGTCATCCCCCTTCCATGTTATGATCGTCCCCCCCCCCGAAATTTTGAAAACTGAAAACAAATGTATAGTAAATGCTGTCATAAGCATCTTACTCAAGCTGTAAAGTACTCAAAAACAGAATTTTAACTCTTCAATTTTTTTTTTATTTCTTCTCGTCTAGTCATGGTTAGCTCCCTAAAATATTTTGACACTAACAATAAAATTTTCAGGTCATTATACAGGGGAGGATCAAGCCTTCGCCAATAGGGGGGGGGGCCCGGATTTTTTTTTTGCAGCCATATTTTCCCCGATCGGCCGCTCGAAGATGAATTTTTGTTTGTTCCTTTGAAGGGGGTAGTCCTACAAGTCACTTCTTAGCTTTATTCTTTAAATCAAGATAAATATATAATATCATAATCCTTATTTTATAATGCGAGCGTGAAGCGCGAGCAAACTTTTTTTGAAATTGTATGTATTTTTTCCTAAAATTTGAACATTCTGAAAAAAAGATGTGCCTGCAATAATAACTACGAACTCGAAGCGCGAGCAGAAATTTTTGATACACGTTTTGAACTGATCGGAAAGGTAGGCCTACCTGTTAAGGACTGCTTGCAGCTAGCCATGAAGACGTTACATATTTCATCAATCGAATAATGCGAGCGCGAAGCGCGAGCTGAAAAAATTGACATTTCTACATAAAGAAAGGAACATTTTAATCAATATTCGTAATCATGAACAGGATAGCTTTATAACTAAACAATTGACGCGAGCGCGAAGCGCGAGCGGAAAAATTATAGTTTTAGACCTAGTACGGGACACTCTATTCATGTTTTGTAAATCATGAAAAGGATGAGTAAGGGGGATCTTCCTACATTAATAATGCGAGCGCAAAGCGCGAGCAGAAAATATTTGCATACGTTTTAAACTTATCGAAAAGTGCCTTTTGAGGACTGCTTGCACTTAGCCATGAAGACGTTACATATTTCAACAATAAAATAATGCGAGCGCGAGGCGCGAGCGGAAAGATTCGAGATTTAGACCTAGAACGGGACACTATTCATGTTTTGTAAATCATGAAAGGGATGAGAAAGGGGGGATCTTCCTACATTAATAATTCGAGCACAAAGGGCGATCAGAAAATGTTTGACATTGTGATCTGAAATTGGATAACTGAATGACCATGCGCGCGCGTGTAGTGTTTCAGATTTTTGAATGCATCTTTTATCATGAAAATTAAAGCGCGCGTGAAGCGCGAGCTTAAAATATTTGATATTCCGATCTGAAAAAGGGGGTCAATTTCAGCTTTATATTTCAAACACTTTGTAGGAAAATTGTAAGGTGGATATAAATCGCACTTAATAAAGAGCTGATATATTTCATTATTACTTTGAGTTTGAGACATAGGACCGTGACATCCTTAGGACATGTTATCATATGAATATGATGACTATATATCTTCCTATTCATCTTGCTAAGCGCGAGATTAAACAAAAGGGACAATTTAATGATTAAATTGATATTTTATTTATCAATGCATAATGAGGGCGCGGAATCTGATGATATTATGGCCTAAACACTGTACATTTCAAGCACTTTTTTTATTATGAATAGGATGCATGAGTAATCAGTTGATATATTTTTAACCATTAATGCGAGCGCAAATCGCGAGCCGAAATTTTTGATAAACTGTCATGAAAAGGGGATTTTAAGTAGTTTGTTACATAATCAATATTGATACATCATAACCAGCCAATCAAAATGCAAGCATGGCAGCGCTAGCAGATACGTTTTGGCAATCAGACCTGAAAAGGGATATTTTAAAAACTTTATGGAATACATGAAAATAATAGGTACCTGATAAATAAAAATTCGCGAGCGCGCAGCGCGAGCAGAAAATGTATATATTCAAACCATAAAACTGACATTTTTACAGAGCACTGTTAAAAAATCAATTTGTAAATCACACAAATTAATGAAAGTTCGGTTTCCGAGGAGAAATATGTTTTGTTTATTTAATTCCAAACTTGATATTTAAGCTCCATGTTGAACAAGGTATGTGAATTACTTAGAAGAGTCTTTCCAATATTGTAATTATTCGTATTCTCTCCGATCGCAAGGAAATATTAAAATTCCCAAACCCAAGAGTAAAAGCTGTCGAAGAACGTTCTTATATAGAGGATCACGAGAATATAATGATCTACCATCTACAATAAAATTATTAAATAGCCTATTTTCTTTTTATAAAAATCTAAATCAGATAATTCAGTCTTGCCCTGACCTTTAAAAGGAATACTAGCTACAAGTGGGTGGGTGGGGGGTCGCGTTAGGGTATATATGTATTCTCTTGCATTCTTTTTGTTGTTTTTCATTATTGTTTAGCTCAATTATTTCTAATGTATAATTCTATTTTATGTCATGTACAGTAACTGTTGTTACATATTCTCTGGACCCCAGGGAAGAACAGTTTTGTTATATTAACAAAGCTGAGTGGGTTTATCCAGCCATCTCACTATACTTTTGATTTTATTATGTACATACATTTACCTTGTATTGTTTTTAACATTGTGATATGGAAAATAAATACCAATACCAATACCAATACCAATAAATTAACAGGCAATGCGAGCGCGAAGCGCGAGCGAAAATTTTATATAGTGACATGAAATATTTTTTTCCCCAAGTTTTCCTCTCATCTTATTTTATTCACTCGTCTTCTTCCTCTCCTTTTTTTCTTTCTTTCCCTTTTTTTTTTTGCTCCGCCAATAGGGGGAGGGGGGGGGGGGAGCTGGGCCCCTCGGGCCCCCACCTCGATCCGCCTATGATTCTATAAAATTCAAATTTTCGCTCGCGCTCGCGGTGGCTGTTGATTGAGATGAATATATGATCTGGTTGATAGCAAAACATGGGTCTAAAAATCGAGTGTTGAAGTCAATACGCAATGGTTTTTCTCATGATTCTAGTTTTCATTATTTCAGCGAGATACGCATCCTTCATGTTTAAAGTGCTAAAAATAAGAACTTCAGCTCGCGCATCAATAGTTTTCATCTTTACAAAAAAATGCTTATAACGTCTATTTATCTTCTCAGGATATTGAAAATTTTCAGTTCGCCCTTCGCGCTTGCATTTTTTATGTGGTAAAATATGTACACGAGTCAATGCAAACAGTCCTTAACAGGTCCGTTTCAAGTTAGTAGGGCCTATATTAAAAATTTAAATCGCACTTCGCGTTCGATTTTCTGAAACAGGCAGAATAATTTGTCCCCCGCTTGCCCCTCTAGTTTAAAAAAATACCAGGTGCCGCCACTGGCTATACTCATAGGTATAAAAAGAGCATGATAATACATCATTCTTCGAAGAATCATGAGAGGAACGAAAAGCTCCCATATCTATATTACGACCATCTTGGAAGCGTTATCTTTAGTTTTTGATGGGGGGGGGGGCAGAATCCTTGAGGTACGTTCCCGAGTCACTGCAACATTCCATAAAAAGAAAAATTTTCAAGTCAGTATGGCCTAATATTAAAAATAAATTCAACCGTGGTCCCCGCTTGCTCCCTAGTTTTAAAAAATCCTGGTGCCATCAATTGCTATACTCTAAGGTATACAAAAGGGATTGAAATTGTCATTCTTCGAAGAATCATGAGAGCAACGAACGCAATAGAGCTTTAAAAAAATCTGTCATATATTAGCATAATTGCGACGTTTTTGGATAAAATAACTTCAGTTTATTATGGGGGAGGGGGCAGAATCCTACGGAGATGTTATGTTTTCTTCATTTTCATCTTCTTTGCCTTTTGTATTTTTTCTTCACCATCCCTTCCTCTCCTTCCCCCCCCCCCCCCATGGCCGTGCGAGATTTTGGGTAACAATGAATATTTTTACCGATAATCTTCAGAAAATTCTGCAAAAGTACGCACGAAATCGTTAATTTTTACTTTAAAAAATGGAAAAGCGTCCAGATGATAAGCTCGGTCGCTTCGCTCTCTCGCTTTGATTTTTTTTGCGAAAAAAAAAAGTTAACGCATCCTGCCCCAAAAGGTCCTAGCTCCCTCAGATACATGACTGATTATTACTTTCAAGTCACTCCAGAATCAATTTATTTTACAGGTATACATTCACTGTGAAGTGATGGTGTGTGGAAATGACGAGGCCATTATGAATCGAGAGTGCTCCGGTACCTCTCCAGTACGCCGTCGTCGATCTTCTTCATTCCTGTCCACTCAAACGATCAGTAGTGCGCCGATTCGTGTCCGCCGCCAAACCAACGATATGGCTACTAATGGTAAGAAAAAAAAACTTTTCTTTTTTTCTTATTTCCTTTTATATTTTAATTTCCCCTATTTCCTTTTAACTTAACTGGTTCATGCTCTAGTTGTTATTTTGATTTTTATATGTTATGCAACTGCAAGAATATTTATTAGGAGGCTGCACTCTACAAGCTCCGCTTTTTAGCAGTCTCCTCCATTTCCAACCTGATATGTAATAATCTTGAATATAATTTTTGTACAGAAATACTTGAAATATGTTTTGTTATTTATATGTTAAAATGTACAAAATAAACTGTAATTGTTGAAAATGGAAATAAACGAAATGAAATGAAATGAAAGAAAAAAAACTTGCTATGAGCTATATGGTAGTGGATCGTATTACCGAACACTTTTCATGAATTCAATCATATCAAACACATTATTTTCATGAAATTCACCAAACTTTCACCATAAATACACAATTAACTACAAAATATCAATATGTAAACATTTTGCCGAAATCGTTTTTCCTTTTTACGATATTAGCTTCCAATCGGACCCCTCTTCGCATGTGAAATATTTGGGTCACTTGAAAAAGGTATCGTATTACCGAACGTGTGTTATCTATGGGAAAAGTTGAGAAAACAACAAAATCACTGATGAGCTATTTTGACCATATTTGATTATTTTAAGAATATTAAGACATTGAAAATTGTTTTTTTTACAATTTTTCATCATCTTTCTATTCAAGTTCTCTTTGGAAGGATGTTGCAAAATTTTGAGCGTAAAATTATTTTCTGATGCGTATGATGCGCGCGTTCGGTAATACAAGGCCGGTCGGTAATACAATCACTCACTATATATCAAAATAACCCCCTTCTTTTCAGAAAGGATAGGGGTGGGACGGGCGTGTACGAACACCTCGACCCCCTCCCCCACACACATATTTTTCTCGAGAAAAATATGAAATAATTGATATTAATGCTTAGGTCCCGCGAGTGAACATTTCTATTCAGGTTTCAGATCAAACAATTTGAAGGTTCAAGGTTTATTCATATCAACAGTTCACATTTCTAAGTATCAACAACTCAATGCAAATAATAACAGACGATAGAGATCTTCATAGAAAAGGCATGAATAAATATCAGTGTAAAATATGAATGTATACACAAGTAAACAATAAAAGAAAAATAATACTAGAAATAATTCTTGTAGTTGGTACTAAAATAATGACTAAACAAAAAGAATATGAGACATGTAGATATAAGGAAACCAAAAGTAAAACCAGAACCTGTTGGTTGAAGGCCTCTATGAATAGGCAGTGAGAGTCTCATAAAAATATCAATACCTCGTTACCATGGTTACACTCTAAAAACATTTTAACCGATACTGGGTAAAATGAGAACAAGCATGTTTGCTGGGTAAAATGATACCAAAAACTTTGTAAATTTTACGCAATGTCGTGTTGAAATTTACCCTTAAACCATGTATTTTGCCAAATAATAAACATGCATGTTCCCTCTCTACCCAATATTGGATAAATGTTTACTCAATCTTTTTTGGAGTGAAGGTATTTATGAGCACTCTTAGTAACGCGTACAAAAATTACTATACCGGTTTGACATTTGTCTGTGAAAAAGAAAAAATATCACAAAACCACATTATTTGAGGATATGGAAAAATAACTCTAATGCAAAAATCAATGTTAAAAAGCAATGTGGGCTTTTACAGGAATTTCATTGCATTCTATTCATGAAAGTGTCGCATAAATGCTCTCGGCTCAACGTATTATCCTTTAGCCGGTGATTCACACAACCCCAACACAATTTACAAATTATTTGGTATCATTTTACCCAGCAAGCATACATGTTCCCATTTTATCCAATATTGGGTAAACTGTTTTTTGAGTGTAGAAAATGTCGACGGGAAAGAAGGAAGTGGCCCGGAAGCATTAAACATAACTTGCATGCCCTATCAACATCAGAAGAGAGTTTAGGTTATATTTTCAATATCAATTGAGTATGCTATCATATTTTCATTTCTATACCATAGATCTGTCTGCCTACAATTCGTTTGAGATGTTCCTAATTGGAATGGTCGCAACCGTGGTTGCCGTAGCAACCCTGATGGGCGTGGTCAAGCTAATCCGTCGTCCAACCGACATCAGCTACAAGCGAGTCCCAACTGCCTCCCTGGAAGGGATTTAGAAGCGATTAATGGCCAGAGTGGAATTCATATTCGGAGTTACGTCAAGTGGATTAGCGCGCTTCTTGACACCCTTGTGCGCAAGGTCAAAGGTCAAGCATTAACATTTCAAAAGTTCCTTCAATGAAATAGGAAAAGATCAATACTGTCTACCGCTCCTAAACAACAAATACAGAAAATAACGATTGAAAAAAAAATCCGCCGATGTCATTCTCCGTATATACCACTCTGCCATCACAAACAAGCACGGAAATTCTCCTTAATAATATGCTCTTAAAAGAGTCATATTATAGCAAATATAATTCAACTATAACGTTGATTTTGATTTATTTAAGTATTTCTTCTTCTTTTTAATTTACTGCTGGTGGAGGAATTACAATCGTGATTTTTTATTCTGTTGTAATGCATACAAAGACTACTGAAGACTAAAACAATTTTAAGAATTATTTCAAATACAGTCGTGCCATTCTATAGTCAGAAATTTGCGTTCATGATACTCAAAACTAGTTGATGCTCCTGAACAAAACAACAAAGGCATATAATTGTTAGAAAAAAAATAAAAAAGAACAAATAATACGTTCAAATCATTCCTTTATATACCACTCTGGGATCAACCGAAAGTTTGTCTATCCCTATTTACAATTTGCTCTTAAAATAGTTATAGGAGAGGAAATATAATTCAACTTAAATGATAATTATGATTTATTTCAGTATGTCTTCTTATTTTAATTCACAGCTGGTGGAGGGCTCTTTTTTTTTGGGGGGGGTGGGGGGGGGGTTGCATTATGTTCTAATGTAAGTTTACGGAAGACGACATGAGTATAGTAAAATCATTTTAAGAATTAATTAAAATATAATCCTATAATCCTACAGAGTGTGTCAGAAAAAAATGTGTCATCTATTGATGTATCGATATGCCCTCCTAGAATCTTCTCCCTGTATATTCTGGTACCAATTTCATATGGATCTTTGCACGCATGATCTCAAGAGGGTGGTAAGATCTAAGCTACGCCAAGGTTGATGGCTAAAGAATTAAGCAAAGGGTGAAAAATGTATTGTATGCAGGCAGAAAGACACCTACCACACGCACATACACACACACCCTCACAAACACACACACGCACACCCTCGTCTCCACATCCACACACATAACACATCACCTTCCCCCAACACGCATCGCCATCCACACACACACAAATCCCCTTACACTTGGGAAGGGCTAAACATACACACTAACCGCTTCGAACTCAGGCAAGCCATTCTGAAGGTTTAGGTACAACAATAGGACAGTTGTCCATTATGATCAGCGAAAAACTATACCAATGACATAAGGGGGAAATGGGAAAATGTAAACGCTGCTATATGAAGTGTGTAGGTTTTAGTGATGGTGTATGTGTGTGTGCGGGTGTGGCAGGGTGTATCAAAGGATGTCTGTGTGCGTGTATGGCACGCCCATAGGGAAACAATGAAATATATATTTCACTTGAAAAAATATGTTTCTCTTCCACTAAACCATTTCACTCAAAGAAATTTAAATAAATATATTTCACTTTTCAAAATATATATATTTCACTTTTCAAAAAAATATATTTCACTTTTCAAAAAAAATATATTTCACTTTTCAAAAAAATATATAAAAAATATATTTCACTTTTCACTTTTTTCGACTAAGAATCATTTCACTTGTTACATTTTAATTTTGAGAGAAAACAAATCCTTTCACTTTTGGATAACACATGCTGCTGCCGTATTAGACCGTACGTAAAATTCATCTATCTATCTACCTACATGATATATCTATCTATCTATCTCTCTGCCTATTTATCTATTTATCTGTCGAACTATTTATTTTTCTATCTATCTGTCTCACAATTATCTGTTTAAATATGTCTGTATATTTATCTGTCTGTCTCTTTATCTATTTATCTATCTATCTAATATATATTTATTTCTTTTAATATGTCTGTATATATGTTTATTTATCATTCAATCTATCTATCTATCTAATGATTTATCCAGCTGTTTAAATGTCTGTATATCTGTCTTAATTTCTATCTTTCTGCCTATTTATCTTTATCTATCTATCTATCTATCTATCTATCTATCTTAAGTCTATCTGTTCAAAATATGTATGTTTATCTGCATGTCTACCTTTTATCTTTCAATCTAATATCTATTGATCTGTGCAAATAATCATGTCTGTTTATTTGTCTGTTTATCTATTTAATATCTATTAAATCTGTTTAATATGTTATTCTATCTATCTATCAATAAATATATCGATCTATTTTCTCTCTATCCATATATACCTACTATAGTATTTATCTGTTTATATCTATCTATCTTTTGATATTTATCTATCTATCTTCTATTAATCTATCCACCTATCATTTATCTCTCCATCCATCTATCAATCTATTTATCTATCTTTCTTATATTCTGTTTAAATATGTATGTCTATCTGTCTGTCTATTTATCTTTCATACTTATATCCACTCATTTGTTTAAATAATTATGTCTGATAGATATAAACAGATAAATAGGTATTAGATAGATAGACAGATATAGACATTAGATAGATATTGATTGACGATAAAAAATACGATGATGAGGAGGATGATGCTGATAATGATTGATGGCAAATATGATGATGATGATAACGGTGATTATGATATCATATTTGATATACACATATATTCAGAGACAGATAGATACATAGGTACATACGCAGATAGATAAATAGATGGATAGATATATAGATAGAGAGAAAATATATTGATATATTTATTGATAGATAGACAGATAGAATAACATATTAAGCAGATTTGATAGATACATATTAAATAGATAAACAGTCAAATAAACAGACATGATTATTTAAACAGATTAATAGATATAAGATTGAAAGATAAAAAATTGACATACAGATAGACATACATATTTTGAACAGATAGACATAAGATAGATAGATAGATAAAGAGAAAGACAGATATACAGACATTTAAACAGCCGGATAAATCATTAGATAGATAGATAGATAGATAGATAGATATATAGATTGATTGATGAATAAACAAATATACAGACATATTAAAAGAAATAAATAGATATTAGATAGATAGATAGATAAAAAGACAGACAGATAGATGGATAGATAGATGGATAGATAGATAGATCGATAGATAGAAAGATAGACATATTTAAACAGATAGATATGTATTAGGCAGATAGATAGATAGATAGATAGATAGATAAAGATAAATAGGCAGATAGATAGAAAGACAGATATCCAGACATTTAAACAGCCAGATAAATCATCAGATAGATAGAAAGATAGATAGATTGATTGATAAATAAACAAATGTACAGACATATTCAAATAAATGAATAGATATTAGATAGAAAGATAGAGAGACAGACCGACAGACAGACATATATATTCGTAGATAGATAGACAGACATATTTAAACAGATAATTATTAGACAGATAGGTAGAAAAATAAATAGTTCGACAGATAGATAGATAAATAGACAGACAGATAGATGGATAGATAGATAGAAAGATCTAAACAGATAGATATAAAATAGGCAGAGAGATAGGTAGATATATATATCATGTAGGTAGATAGACAGATAGATAGATGTATTTTACGCACGGTCTAATACGGCAGCCACATATGTTATCCAACAAAAGTGAATGATTTGTTTTCTCTCAAAATTAAAATGTAACAATTGAAAAGATTCTTCGTCGAAAAAGTGAAATATATTTTTTTGAAAAGTGAATCATATTTTTATGGAAAAGTGAAATATAGTTTTTGAAAAAAGAAATATATTTTTTGGAAAAGTGAAATATATTTTTTTTTTTTTAAGTGAAATATATTTTTTTGAAAAGTGAAATATATTTTTTTGAAAAAGTGAAATATATTATTTTTGAAAAGTGAAATATATTTTTTTTTGAAAGGTGAAATATATTTTTTTGAAAAGTGAATTATATTTTTGTGAAAAAGTGAAACATGTATTTTTTGAAAAGAGAAATATATTTTTTTGATAAGTGAAATATATTTTTTTGAAAAGTGAAATACACTTTTTTGGAAAAGTGAAATATATTTTTTTGATAAAGTGGAATACATTTTTAAAAGTGAAATATATTTATTTGAAAAGTGAAATATATTTTTTTGAAAAGTGAAATATACTTTTTTGAAAAGTGAAATATATTTTTTTTGAAAAGTGAAATATATTTTTTGAAAAGTGAAATATATATTTTTTGAAAAGTGAAATATATTTTTTGGAAAAGTGAAATATATATTTCTTTGAGTGAAATGGTTTAGTGGAAGAGAACCACTGTTTTCAAGTGAAATATATGTTTAATTGTTTCCCTATGGGCGTGCCATATGCGTGAGAGGTGATATGTTACGTGTGTGGGGTGTGTACATGATGGTGGTAGATGGGACCAAACCCTAACTATATATGTGATAAAAACGTAGCCCCATGATGTATTTTTGTTCAAATACATGTAGTTGGACTTTTTCAAAGGGTAAACTCTTAAGAGGCATGGTTGTTTCTGGTGGCTCGACGGGTCTGCAACGTGACAAACGGTGAGGGGGCTATGCTCGGGAGCAAGGTCACACTGGTGCGGTACTATATTAACAAGCCGAAGTAAAACAATATGGGGAGTATTCACTAAGAACGCTTTCAAGAACCTGGAAAATATATTGTCAAATACCTTCACAAAAAAACATCAACAATCAAGAATCCTTTGTCGAAGTTTGGTGAATAAAAGCAGCACTTTCTGGACAAATGACAAATTTCAATTATTTCGCCATCTCCGAAACTGAGAACGAAACTGCTCTTCCGGTTTAACCAATGTTCGACAAAGACCTCCCAAGCTGCATGTTTACACTGTAAAAACGCTGTTTGAATTTTAAGCACGTTGTTTAAAAAGTTTTGAAAATTACAAAAAGTTTAAACAACCTGTTGTTAGAGTGAAACGCTTAAACAACGTGACAACGTGTTTTTTTTTTTTTTACTGTGTTTTGCCATTGACTCTATTCTTGAATTTGTTTTGCGTCGCCGTTGCAAGAAAAAAAAACAAACACGGGTTTCTCCAACATAAGCGAGGCCAGACGTAATATGAATTCGGTATCTCCAAAATACTCTACCAAAGGTGGCATGAATAACGCATGGAACAGAGATAGCATTAGGTGTTAACTCTAACGTTAATTCCTGGCTGTCGCAATAGCAGGAGTTGATCTTGAATCTCGATCTAACCCTCCTTATCTTTTGTAAGGCTTCGTGATTGGCAAAGGATCATCCTGCAGTCATAAATCTTTCTGATTATAAGCAGCTTGCCTGTTTCCCTCAAGAGGGCGACAAACACATTACCTACACATTTTGATGTTCTCTACATGTATGATTGTCACCATCCGTTGGTAAGGGAGGTCATTTTTTTTTTAAACCTCATTCGGTTTTAGAGAAAGCGTGATATTGAATATCGATTACGGATAGCGACTGGTTGTTGATTTGAATGGGAATTATTTCCACAAAATAAAGAAAGCCATTTTGACAAAGGTTTTCAGTTCAACTTCAAGACCACAATCCATTATTTATTTAGGAATTTTACATCACATATATACGTACTACTTACATGACTTACTTATGAATAAGAAATACGACATTGATCAGTCATTCTTTACTTGACACTACAATTCCAGTGCAATGAAATGGGTCACACAGTCCGTGTTTTGATAGGCCACTATGGGTTATAACTTAAATCGTTTTCTCTACTTGGGCCTGTTGCAGAAAGAATTGCAACCAATCGCAACTTAAAAAAATTATGCGCAACTTGATTTTCAACCAATCAACAGCGCGCATTTGGGACTTGCGATTGAGTTTTTGACTTGCGTTTAAAAGCAATGGACCCCGGGAGTGTGAAAACGTATTCCAGTTTATCACAGTATGATCGTGTACCACACTGCGGTGACTGACTCAGACTGTGTGTGCTTTAAGGTAGACAGATCTATGATATAGAAATGAAAATATGATAGCATACTCAATTGACATTGATAATATAATCTAATTGACATGAGGTCAACCTGGTAAAGGTGCCACATTAAAGCATTAAACGCAAATTTGAATTTCGTTAATCGCAACAATGTCACTATTTTAATCAAATTGATAAAATATTGGTCTGATTTAAGCAGTTATGATATGGGATTATAAAATACCTTGATTGAGAAATCAGACGTAATTCTAAGCTTAAAAAATGATCGTGTCAAAATTGATCAAGAATACCACCAAAATTATTTAATTGAATGCAGACGAAACAAAGTAACAACTTCAAACATATTATGGTGAAAATACAACGTGTGGAGGTTAGGGTTCACTGAAGTTTGAGATGTGCACATGGTGCAATCTCAAAAATTAGCAAAAACTTGCGCCAAAGAAACTCTTGTACATTTTTTTTCTTTCTCTTGTTCTTTACAACTAAAGAAGGGTATTTAATGCATTCTATGTCGGTGTTTTCTTGAAGCAAAAACATTTACTTGACAAGCGGTTAAATCGTCCTGATTCGAACAGCGATATGTCTCCCAATAGCCACTACTCATGAACACATCCACGCAGTAAATACTCTCGTATGCGATTCCGGAATAAGAAGAATCAGGCCAATCTGAAAAAAAGTATAGACATATTAAAACATAAATCCTAATAATCGCCTCAAAAGTTTAAGTTTGATATTTTAAAATCGCCTGAATGAACAGCACGCTAAGTACTAAAACCGAAATAGACAAGACTGACACAGTGGATGCTATACGACGAACAGTGATTGGCTGGCAAGGTAAACAAATTAGGCTCAGTAAACAGCCGTAAATTGAAGCAAATTGAGTAAAAGAACACATAATAACAAAACAAAATACTAAGCCTAACTTGGTCACCTTGACAGCAAATCACAGCTCGCCGTTAAGCCCCTTTCACAATTGACGTACGACCTGTTTACGACCACCTGCAACAGTTTTTTCTTGTTGTTGCACGATCGATCCCTTGGTGTCTTGCGAGCACTCGCAGTCGTTGTAGACGATCGCACAAACTCGATGTGGTCGGAGGTGATCGTGACTGGTCGCATCTGAACTTTGAACATGTTCAAAATCCAAACGCGATCAAATACGATTGATTCACTCGCAACATGTCGTACCATCGGTCGGGCGATCATCGTGTGAGTGTTGTTCAACGTTGTACGACTTGGTGCGAGAGGTGGCACAACTAAGTATAGTCGCATTTAGTCGACTGGAGGTCGTACAACACTTGCACATGTGCTGGAGACCTACAGAAACCAGTCTTGCGACTGGGTGCGATAATATGAGACTGTTGCAAGACCGATCGAAATTACGGCTTACTATATTCCACTACCGTTGCATTCGGATGTATGCGACCGTTCAGCCCCTTTCACAATTGACGTCCGACCAGTTTACGACCGCCTGCAACAGTTTTTTTCTTGTTGTTGCACGATCGATCTCTTGGTGTCTTGCGAGCACTCGCAGTCGTTGTAGACGGTCGCACGAACTCGAGGTGGTCGTGACTGGTCACATCTGAACTTTGAACATGTTCAAAATCCGAACGCGATCAAATACGATCGATTCACTCGCATCAGGCCGTACCCGGGGTCGTACCATCGGTCGGGCGATCATCGTGCGAGTGTTGTTCAACGTTGTACGACTTGGTGCGAGAGGTGGTACAACTAAGTAGTCGCATTTACTTGACTGGAGGTCGTGCAACACTTGCACATGTGCAAGCGACCTACATGTACAGAGACCTGTCTTGCGACTGGTTGCGATAAAAATATGGGCCATAAGACTGTTGCAAGACCGATCGCAACGGCTTACAACATTGCACTACCGTTTCATTCGCATGTATGCGACCGTTCCGCTCGCAATCCCTCGTGCAACACTCGCATGTGATCGCACGAGCACAATAAGAGCATATGCGACTTACTCGTGCAACGGGGTTTACTGGTTGTTTTTGTTGTACGACAGCTGTTGCAACTGTGAAAGCTTCTGTGCGATCTTATGAGATGACTAGCGATTGATGCCTGTTGCAGCCTGTCGCACGACCAAAAGGTCGCAAATGGTCGTACGTCAATTGTGAAAGGGGCTTAAAGCGTCCATTGTCTCTGTCGGTTCTTTTATAATGATATTGCGTCGTTTCAACGTTCATCTTAGTCTGATAATTGCATGTTGAAAAGCTAAGTATATCAGGTTTTGAGGATATTTTACCGTTTTGCGTACAATATTCTCTTCCGTATATTCATATATATATATTTATATATATATTGTAAAGAAATTACTGAAGAGAACAATGGTAGGCGTAGCTTAAATCAAGGTTCCCCAGAGCTATCTACCTTTTGGAAAAATTGGTGATGCCGAAAAAATGTCCCTGCCGGGAATCGAACCCGGGCCCCTAGCTTTGAACGCCGGTGCCTTAACCACTAGACCACAGAGACGGGTTAGTGGCTAGGGCGACCCCGATCCGATTGACCGTCAGATAGACAGATTTTGATACCAATTATAATTTCCTTTGTCGGGTGAAGGTGGGTTTTGAACAATGACAAGCCGTCATGCCTCAGCTGGATCAAAGCTATTGCTTTGATACAGTACACGTATGGGAGAAAGTATACAAATGTGTAAAGTTATACATGTACAACAGCTTTGGCAACTCTTTTTATTTTAAATATTGTAAAGAAATTAATGAAGAGAACAATGGTAGGCGTAGCTTAAATCAAGGTTCCCCAGAGCTATCTACCCTTTGGATAAATTGGTGATGCCGAAAAAATGTCCCTGCCGGGAATCGAACCCGGGCCCCCAGCTTTGAACGCCGGTGCCTTAACCACTAGACCACAGAGACGGGTTAGTGGCTAGGGCGACCCCGATCCGATTGACCGTCAGATAGACAGATTTTCGACACTATACCAATTATAATTTCCTTTGTCGGGTGAAGGTGGGTTTTGAACAATGACAAGCCGCCATGCCTCAGCTGGATCAAAGCTATTGCTTTGATACAGTACACGTATGGGAGAAAGTATACAAATGTGTAAAGTTATACATGTACAACAGCTTTGGCAACTCTTTTTATTTTAAATATTGTAAAGAAATTAATGAAGAGAACAATGGTAGGCGTTATATTTATATATATATATATATATATATATTATTTATATATGTGTGTGTGTGTGTATGTGTGTGTGAAATTCCGGATAATATTTTTTTAAAAAAATTCATGCCCAAATGTACATGTTTTTTGTCAAAAATTTGCATGTGCATTGATAACTATCTATTTTATCATAAATATCAACAACTAATGCAGCATTGACAAGAAAGAGGATATAGAAACGGGAATATCGATATGATTCATGACAATATTAATGTCTTGATTTGCTTAGATAAAGGGCAAATACTTTAAAAATGAATTACACTTTATTGCGATGAAATGAGACGAAAATGCAACCACCGCGTCTTGGTCACATTAATTATATTGACTACAATGCGACCGGTGGCATGCATTTTAAGAGACAAGAGACTACAATAGCCTTAATCGGTCTGGCATCGTCTCTGTTGGTGTGACATGTTATGTACGTTGCAATATAAATGTATATATTACATAGATGGGTATAAGGGCAAAAGGCATTTTCTATAAATTATACCGAAGCAAATTTTATGTTTATGAAACCTCTTGGAAAATTAGAGGAGGTCTTACTGTGCATGTTACATTCAATGACTTTCTGGTATCTTAAAGCATAGTCCCACAAGTACCTTCGCAGATAACCCACCCCTATACGTAGTTCTACTATTATAATATCGTGCTTTTTTGAGCCCCACTTGAAGAGGAACAATTTAGCTTTTCTCTATCACATACATATAAAGAAATACCTGGAACATTGGAGCTTACCCCCTCAGGGAGCTGCCGAAATCGCCCAACTCTTTTTGCCTAGTTTGCCTATTTCTTAGAAAATTTACAATTTTTGTATCCTAATTTAGGAAAGAAGGTGTTTCTGCTTTGTAATAAAGACATTTCTATTTTTTTAAACCACTTGGAGAAGAAGCATGGTTTTCTCTATCAGCTACATAATTATACGGAAGTGCTAAGACATCGTCAGCTACCCCTTCAGGGGGTTCCGACATCACCCCATCCTTTTCCCTATCATTCCTATTTAAAAAAAAAAAATAAAATCATAGAGCACCCATTGGGAAAAGGGGCATTTCTACTAGACTCTCATTGTTTTGAAACCACATGAGAAGAAAGAGTAGATTTTCTCTACCATCTGTATACAAATAAACTTACTTCGGTAGTCACTTGTGTTTCCGGCTCTGTCTGTGAAGCAAGTAATATTCATGTCAATAAACTGACAGTTCAACCAGTAGTAGTCCCAAGGGTCGTTTATGTTGAGTTTGAGAAGATCATACTCTTCCTCGCTCTCTATGAGGAGTAGAGATGGTCGAACTCTGTTTCCGTTTCCGAGTACAACCTCGTCCAGACCGTTACAATAGTCACGCGCACTCGTCCAGTTGGATCGTCGGCCAGCCACTTCCAGAAAACACTTCGTTCCTCCATACACCCATCCGTCTGGACAAACTTAAATGTAAGACAAGAAAGAAGATATATACCGTACATAGATTCCCATCATAATTTATGTTATACTAACTTTTGATGTTACTGATTTACACGTAGAGTATCATTATTAAATTTGTTGTAAATGTAGTGTAAACATTGTTATATGACACCTAGATAGATCCTTGTGATTTGATTGGTTGTTTGATATCGTTCATTCAGCCCATTTTGCAATGACGTCATCAACCGTGCAATTTTGGATCCATTCATCGTGCAATTTTGGATCCATACGATTTTGTCCATTGCACGCGCGCACCGAGACTGCAGCTGCAGGTGTCATAGGTGATTTGGACCGGGCAGCCGATCGGGGCTGGAGGTACTAATCGGCGGCTCTTTTACCCGCCGATTAGTTCCGAATTTTGTTGTGTGATGCGATCGTCATAGTCGATTTGTTCCGACCAGGCGATTTGTTCCAATACGCTGTTCATGCACCATTATCACCCCTACAGCAAGAATGTGATATTCCAGTCGTCCTTTTCAACCAATGGGCTCCTCCAAGTCAACCACACCCACATAACAGATACAGTTGCCGATTTGAGAATCTCAAGTTATTTAGGGAGTTGTATGCATTTTTTAGCACTCTTCCAATTAATTAAACATCCGGGGACGGCTGCTGTGTGGAGCCATGAAGCCCTATTCACACTGCGTGCTCCCTTTGTGCACCTGTGCTATTCGGGGTGTGAACTTCGATATGTCCACCAATATGGCTGGTTTGTCTTGGTCTTCATAACCAAGCAAGAAATAGGATGGGATTTGCGACTAGGCTGATGGGGGGGGGGGGGGGAAACACTGCTGCATGCTCTTCGAACCCCCAAAGTAATCAAGAAGAATTCAAAATGAATGTATCAATACGAGAAAACTAAGTCTAACAATAAGGCTGCCAAACACACAGGGAACTCTCAGTGACACCTCATTGAGACACACACTATGCGCATATTTATTAATTATTTTTTTTTTTTGGGGGGGGGGGTTGGGGCACGGGACCCAGGTAGTCGAAAAAGGAGGAAATATATGAAAATAAAAGGGAGAGAAAAAACGTAGGAAGAAGAGATCGCAAAAAATGGGGAAAAGTATATGAGAAAAGGAAAAAAAGGAAGAGGGAATAAAGGGGGGGGGGGGGGGAGAGAAGGAAAATGAAGGGGAAAAAGAGGGGGAGATGAAATAATAATAACAATAAAAGAGCGTGCATGGGCGCGCCCGCAATTTGAAGTTTGACCTCGCGAGGAGCAGAAATGATGCTCGACCTTTGGGGTGCCAATTTGATGTTTGACCGGGAGCACATTCACGTGTCACATGGGGAGGGGGGTGGGCAAATTGAACTTAAACTTAGGGGGCATTCACCAGTTATGAGGGGGCACCAAACTGACCTTAAGCTCGAGGGAGGGGATGCTTTGGCGCGGATCCGGGGGGGGGGCACACCCGGCTCATGCCCCCCTTTTGAGAGCCACAAAAAAGTGGTCGAAAGTACCGTATATGTGCAAGTGCTAACCCTTTTTTTTTATTTTAGCTTGTCAAATTTTTCTGGACAAAAGTGCCCCCTGGAAATTCCTGGATCCGCACCTGGCTGGCATTTAATAACACACATGTAGCTGTAGGCCCTATATATTTTTTTTATTTAGAAGTGAATGAATGACTCAACATTGGTCGTATATCTTCTCATTGGCGGCGGAAGCCCAAAAAATTAGGGGGGGGGGTCTACCTCGAATTTATGGTTGGACAAAGGAAAAAAAAAAAAAAAAAAAAGGTTAACAAACACACTTTTAGGGGGGACCATAACGATTTAAAACAATTTTAAAGCGGTCCTCCTGAATTTAGGGGGGACGCAGGAAACAAACTTGACAAGCAAAAAAAACAAAAAAACAAACCACCTCAAATCTAGGGGGACAGGACCCTCGCCCCCCCCCCCCGCTTCCGTCGCCTATGTAGCTTCTTTATATCAATTTAATTGCACCAAGCTTTCGATCAAAGCTTGGCACAAGAAAGAAGCTACAAGATTTGTATTGTCATTTCACTGATTATTGAAGTATGAAACACAAGCGACGTTCTGTCCGCAAGTCATTTCTCACGCTATATATTTTACCAAATTTATAGAAATATAAAGACAGAGGAAAATAATCACGAGCGTGGGGCAAATTTTAAAGTAGGAGAGGGACACAGGGGAGAAAGGCAAAATGCGCACTTAAAATATGAAGAACAATAAAAAAAAAATCGTATACTATCTACCCCAGTGGCGTAATGAGGCAAAAGTTTGGGCCAGACATGGCGTACAACGTATTTTTTTGTAAAGTTGCGAGCAAAATTTTGTGGTGTATAGATTTTGACGTAATATTCAGACCAGGGATGTGTTAGGAAGGATAGGAATCTCTTCGCTTTAGTTCCAGCCTGCTTTAACCCCATCTGACGAGCCGACGACAGGATATTGTCTTTAAACATGTGTTTTAACAATGTCTTTTCAGGTGTTTCAACAATACAGGCATTTTCATTTGCCGACAGTTTCTCTTAGCAACAAGATAAATTCGGATTTTAATTTGATTTATTGAAATTATATAAAAAAAAGGATCATGTATAATTTCTTTGACTTATCCTAAAGCGCTTCATTTTGAATGATGAAGAAACTTAAATGTCATTCAAAATTTCAAACTGAGGGCGCAAAAACAGGACAGGAGATGAATGTGCGGGGAAATGACATGAAGTTTAATAGAATTTAATTAAAAAAAATATTGTACTTTTTTATTTAATACAACACGAATTTTATACCTTCCTCTTTTAAAATTAGGAACGTGTTTGCCCCCAAATTATGGTTGTTTAGTAATGAGCTGAAAAGCGGGAGAAATTGCCTGTATGGAGGTGACGGCAGAAATTGATATAAAGATTTTACCCGCCCGTAGTCGACCCGACAAAATTAAGTTGCGCGATCAATTTGAAAAGAAAAGATAACTTCATATACTTTGGCTTCGGCCTAACCTTATATTACTCTTATTCCATGCCCTAATATATACATTTGAACTTTAACTGGCAAGAAACACATAGCTGAGGTGGAAAAACAGGGTTAGAGAAAGGGTGAGGGAAACAAAGGAGAACTACAATTGTCATTTAAACGCGCGTAGCGCGGAAGCAAAATTTATATATATAAATTTAGGGCAAGAGTGAAGGAGTTTCTCTTTTGAGAATAAAATAAAGAATAAAAAGAAAAACCCACAAAGCTACCTTTATTCCCTTTCTTCCCTTCGCTTTTTCTTTTCTCCTTTCTTTCTTTTTTTTTTCTTTTTGGGGACGTTTTGGGGGGCGACCGCTCCCACCGCCCCTCTGTCTACGCGCCTGACCCTACTCAAAAAAAGAGACGTGGTACAGTTCGGTACCGTGTCAACTGTCCAGGCAGTCCAGCGCTGCACGTGCGCAAAAAAGGTACCGGTTCATCGCATCGTGTACCGAGGGTACCGTCCGTAACGTACGAGGCTGAAATACCTCTTATCTAGATCTACCTAGACCAACGTTTTTAATTTTAGACCGAATTATAGAAATATTTCTGATGAAATTACATTAAAAATCACACCTATATATATATTGAACCATTTCACCAAAGCAGATATTTATAAAATATATTTACTACATTCGAACCTTCTGACGATACGGAACCAAACGGCGGCTTTCCGTTCGTATCGGCAAAAAATTCAACCAGTCTTTTGGATCTGGCAGCCCCGATCGGCTATCCGTTTGGTACTGGCAGTCCAAATTTACTAGCCGTTTTGGACTGGCGGGCCCCGGTCCAAATTTTCTACCACACCGGCACCAGCAGTGCGCATGTTGTAATGACGTAACAATCAACAGACAGAACTCGCACTGCATGACCATGTTTTGCATCGAAATTCATAAATTTCATATGAAAAAAAAAACAATTTTTAGGTGTCATATAAACCAAATGATGAATGTTTCTTCATTCGGTGAAAGATGAAATAATGATCCATTCATCTTTCACCTCATGAAGTATTCTGTCCATTGCACTCATAGACATTCATTATTATTCTACGGTTACGTCACAATACAACATGGATGGACATAAACCTTAGGTCTATACTCCTAGCATAGGCCCTAATGGTTATTAAGCGTTATTATCAGTTTCCTGTGTATGAAAAAAGCATGTGTCTTAAATGGCGTGTAAGGAAATCGTTTTTGGAGGGATCTAAAATGAAGGTAACAAAAAAAAAATCGTCTTTTGCGTTCTTACGGATACCCCAGTTCGTAGGAATGTTAGAGTAAGAAGATATTTGTAAACTGTTTTATCTTACATAGTTCATGATCATATGTTGATTAGTAACAAAAACTGAAATATGCCGAAAATAGACAAAATACTGTTTTCAAAGTTCGATAAAACAACTGGAATGCGAATTTTGATAAAACGTCTACCTACCCGCCCCCAAAAATTGATTTGAATAGAAACAGAAAATAAACTTAGCTTTAGTGTGGATTGAATTATCATAGTCAGTGTATAGAACCCCTCTTAATGTTGCACCTTACAACGAATGTAGTACGGGGTGTGTCCATGTCGGGCAAAGCGTTAAGCCTGATAATCTCATTAAAATCGGATTTCAAATAAGAAAGTTGGGACATTTTTTTTACACCATTCACTTACCTGCCACTGTTACATAACAATAATATGGGTATTTATAATGTGATTAAGACATACATTGTATGTATCTAAGCGCTCACAGACTTATTGCAATGATGTGCTAATTTAGCGGTTAAAGTGCTTGTATAGTGACTGCACTACGAGTGCTGATTTTTTAGTTCAAATTCAAACTAGAAAATCAGCACTCGTAGTGCAGTCACTATACAAGCACTTTAAGTGCTGAATTAGCACATAATTTTTTACAGTGTATTATCCCGGCCATCGGATCGAACAGTCATTCCCGCAAACAATCTACCGGGTATCCATTTAGCATCTGGGTGGAGAGTAGCAAAATTTGGATTGACGCCTTTCCAACGGACGCTAGCCCACTGTGTGATTCGAACATACGGCACTACCACAAAGTGCTTAACTACTTCCTCCACCTTTGAAGTTCTATCCTACTGCTAATGTTCTCGGGGTAACCGAGGGACCTCGGGGAAGAACAGATGGGCTATATTAATAGCCCATCTGAAACGAGTCATCCCTACGATATGTATAAGTTTTATATGTTGTATTATATTCATTATTTATGTTATGATTCTGTTACAATACTAATTTGATCTAACAATGTATATTTTGTTTATATTTATATATTTTTTTATCGTGAATAAACCAAACCAAACCATTAGTCAATGTACTACAATTATTTCTCCCAACCACTGAATATCCCTATAATCACAGCGCAGGGGTGGATTCCGGATTCTGAAACAGAGGATGCAAATACAAAAAAGGAGAAAATCTGGGAAAAAAATCAAGGTGCACAGATTTGTCTTTCCTAGATTTTGCTGTACACTGCAAAAACTCTGGTGTTGATTTAACACCAGTCCGGAATCTATATTATGTCCACACCAGAGAAGTGTAAAACATCACCAGTTTCGTTTTGGTCTAACACCAGATAGGTGTTTATATCACACCAGTTAAGTATTAAAACAGCATCGGTTTGATTCCTAACTGGTGTTGTTTCAATACTTATCTGGTGTGGACATATATAGATTCCGGGCTGGTGTTGAATCAACACCGGAGTTTTTGCAGTGTAGCAATTATTTTGAATGAATGATTCTTGAAATATTCAGAAGATGGAGCGTGCACCCCTTGCACACAGCCCTTATCCTTCATTGTTTTACCGTTATTGCATTATCTTTTATCAAAAAAAAAAAAAAAAAACCTCACCAGGCTTCTCACAGTGAATTCCCACATAGCCTCCATGACAGGAACAATTATACCCATCAAGCTCCTCCACACATGTCCCTCCATGAAGACAAGGATTGGAGTCACATGCTGTAAACACACACAAAAAAAAAGAGTTGTAAAAAAACATGCATCGTGAATGTAAAAAAAGTTAATCCTGCCATGACTGCAGTGTGAACAAGGCGGCGCTGACTACTTTATCCCCCGCCCACACTGAGGAAGGAACTTACCGTTGAACAATTCCGTTATTGGTGTAGGTTAGACTTAATAAATAAAAAAACTACTTTGCGTGATCTGGGGCCCGTTTCATGAAACTTATAGTACTTATAACTTATAATAACGAATTTGCAAAAACAGTTCATAGCTATTGAAATATTTCATTCTCATTGGTTGATAACAAATTGGTTATAGAAATTGCTTGTAAATAATTGTGAATAATAAATTATAAATTATTGCTTATAAATAATTCTTTATACACTGCAAAAACTCCGGTGTTGATTTTAACACCGCCCGGAATCTATATATGTCCACACAAGAGAAGTGTTAAACAACACTAGTTTCGATTTGGTCTAACACCAGAAAGGTGTTTATACAACACCAAATAGTATTACAACAGCATCGGTTTGATTCCAAACTGGTGTTGTTTCAATACTTCTCTGGTGAGGACATATATAGATTCCGGGCTGGTGTTAAATCAACACCGGAGTTGTTGCAGTGTAAAAGGTTACTGTGACCAGTGTCGACGCCATTATTTCAACGCGGTCTTGTCAACATCAAGACTGCATAGCATTATCATACTAACATTGCCTTCGGTTTTGAAACATACCTATGTAGGAAGTATGTTGATATCAACATAGATATAATATCGCAGACGCTAACTGTTTCATTGGGCATGCGCTGTTTAGTGGTCTAATTAAAGAGTATAGATATATATTTTAATCACGTGAACAAACATTTTACTAATCTTTAAACTTCTCAATATTCATGAAAGGGATACACTGCCAAATTTCTCGTGATAGCGACTGGTCATTTCGTGATTAATATTTCGAAACTTATCATGTTGCTCACAACGAATTCCCCATTTTTCTTTATGATTTTTCTGAATACCCCTTTAATTTTGGCTACTCTTAAATCAGCTATTTTCAATAAAAAAACGTACCATGTTGTTCACAATGAATTCCGAAATAGATCCCAGGACAGGAGCAACTGAACCCGTCAAGTTCTTCCATGCAGGTTCCTCCGTGAAGACACGGATTGGAGTAACAATCTGTAAACACAAATTGCATTTCGTAAATACTATACATTGTAAACCGACTTATCGATACAATTTCCATGTTGTGTTATGACGCAGATCATGGCACTGACAATTATCCCCCCATGCACTCCCGCACTGATGCGGGTTATCGTAAAACGATTCGTCGCGAAGTTGTTGACACTGTATGGTTTGATAACTTGCATTGTGCTGGGTTTACTTAGTTTACCTGATTTGTTTAAGGGAACGAGGCAAGCTAGCCAATATTATCCTTCCTTAAATTCGTATGGGATACAAAGGTGTTTTTTTCTGTGGAAAATAAACGATAATGAAGGAATAAAACTCATTAAACTACATGGTAAATTGTCAGTTTTGAGGTCAGATGCATTATTTTTGAGACAAAATAAATGGTCAGATTTGATCATCATGCTCGCCAAATCGTATAGCACTCCGAAATTGCGCTAACTACAGTAGTTCAACGTTTTTCTTTCATTCAGTTGCTGCTTCAAGCAATAAGATGTTAAAGTTCACCCGTGAGTGCATAAAAAAAGGAAACAATATTTTTCTTCTTTACCTTCTTCTTTTCATCTTTTTTCTGCTTGATGTTTTCTTCTTTTACTTTAATATTGAACCGTCTCTGTGTAATATATTGGACTCCACAATATTGGCAGATATTGGGTTTATAATTAAACTTATTTTGTCGATAAACTACTAAAAAAATCTATCCGAGTATTTCTTTAAATCATTATTATTCTTGTTTTTTTTTTGCATAGACGTGGCCGTAAGCTCAGAGGATTGTCATTTGTTTATGGGGATGGGGAACACCTACTGTTGCGTCACCTCAAACACAACAGATAATTATCTGTGCTGATGCCCATGTGCATAGCCATCCATCCCCCACTTTCGTGCACATCTATCAAAAGGGTTTTTCTAGATACACACAACTGTATTTTTCACAATAATTCTAGGGGAATGAAACGGTCGAGCAATTTCCTTTTTTTCTTCTTCGCAAATTTGTCTGAAAAAGTTCAGAAAAGGCTCCTAATTTCGCCAATTTTTTTTGAAAGCTTATAAGCATGTTATGAATTATTCTATATCTACCACGTTCGGACACACATTTCATAGATTTGTACCTGGATGGGCGCAGTATAGGTTAATCTTGTCACTTGCTTCCGGTGGTGTTCTGACTTCGTACTCGGGGTGATCACGTGTTAGGTACTTGGGAACATATTTCACCCATTCACCGGTATACTCAGAAACTCCATACGGACAGACATCTTTAGGAATATCAGCGCATGTTCCAGCACAATAAATGTCTTGGTAAAAATAGATCAGAAGAAGAAAAGGGAAGTAGCATATAATAGGTATATATGGTAGATGTTTATAGTTTCAATTGTGACGACATAATACAGAATTGCTTAAGCTAATAAAAATGTTAATACTTCTACTGTTGCTAATTCTGCTGATAATAATAAAAACAACAAGAACCAGGGGCGGCGGAATAGGGGGGTGCGATGGGGACACTTGCCCTCCAAAATCCCCCCGTAGGAAAAACTTTTTGATATGTAAGCCTATAGTTTAACAGAGTACCGAAGTGTGACGTCACTGTCATGACAAGGAACTCGATGGTTCTAAACAGAGTCGCAGCTGACGATCGTCTATACACACACACTTGTATTTGCCAAAATTACCATCATTCTCAGGTTGCAAGCGATGAAATTCCGTTAGCAGCCAATTTCTTCGATGAGAAACACGCTCCGGGTTCATTTGTTTAGAACCAGGCCGCCTTGATATCATGGCAACTGACGTCATCGCTTCGGTACTCTATTAAACCAAATCGAATTCTAATTTTGAATTTGAATTTGGAAATGTTATCACAGATGCAAAATGGGTTTAAGTTTGAAAAAAACTCGGGCAACAGATACACAAAGAAATTGTACAAACTATTGTAATCACTAAATCTATGGAGACACCGAGTTGGCCAATGCTGTGATTCCATAGTGAGGTAGGGCAATGTTTACTCTTAAATTTGCTCCAAAATGGCCGACACATGTTAAATGTATTTTTTTAACTCATTTTTTTCATAAAAACTTCAGACTATTCTATTCGCTCTATATTTTGATCACTTCCTCTGCGATGTACATAAAAAAACACATATCCCTGATGATTAAGCCTAAAAGCCCTCGGCATGGTGAAAAGTTGTCCATAATTCTTGTCATAATATTACTTACTCTGTTGCCAATTTGTCTCAGGGGTGTTATTGCTTGTCGGAATTATTTTAAACGTTCACCACTTTTTTCTTTTTTCCCCATTTCTCTCACACGCCATGCTAGGACCAAAAATCGACGGATTTCCGTTTAAACATGTTTTCACTACAAAAAACAAAATAACATGGGTGAGCAAGTACAATTTAATTTTTCTTTAGATGTGACGTCATGATATTCATTAATGTATGTTTTGGTATTCAATTACCGAATGGTACATGTATTTCGTGTACTGACTTTTTGCGGATTTAAACTATGCTTCATCAATAAATGAATGGTTTATACGCTGGATGATCTTGACAGTTATTGCTCCGTGGGAGGGGTAACACATGTGTTTGCGCCCACTCCTCGAAATGGGAGAAATTGCTGAATGGATACGGATTGAAATAAAACTTACCCTTGACTTGGTGGTTGAGTAGGAAAAATACCACGATGGCTATCTTCATGAACTGTTTGAATAAAGATGGACAGAGGTGACATACACTACTTAATCATCATGTCTCTTGATGGAGGCGCGCGATAGCTTAGTCGGAAGAGCGGGAGTTTCGTATTCTGGTGACCCGGGTTCGATTCCCAATTGGTGTGCGAATGGCAAGGCATTTAAATCCTCATTTCCTGGTCCCTCGGTGAGGAACCCGTCGGCCGTCTGGTTGATGGCTTACAAGCATTCATGCTTTCTTTGCAATCAGGTAAAAAAAAAATACTACCAATCATAAAAATCTCTTCGAAACTACTTTGCTTGTTCCCCGAACTCCGCACACACGTCTAGAGAACACTCACTCCTGAAGATGGACAGTCAACCTGCCCGCAGAGTCTTCTATCGCGCTCCTGCTTTGCAACTCCACCATGTCCACTTGCCGACTGAAGTCAGCCTCCTTCCATCGCGCCAACTACCCAATCCTTTAATTTTTTGTGATATGCAGTTATTTTAAGAACTAGAGTCATTTTTAGAAAATAAAACTACCTTCCATTCATCGTCTTCAGGTGGGTGTTTCATGAAAGTTGTCAGCACTGACTAAATTGTCAGTGCTGACAATTTCAGTGAAATCCTTGGTTTTGATTGGCTTAAAGGCACCGGCCTCTGACTGTTAGTATGGTATCTGTTGAAGAAAGACTTTCATGAAACGGTCTCCTGGTCTTTCCATTTGTCTTTTAACTCTATCCACTTGCTTAGTCCTTCTAGGACTCCCCTCATGGTTTACAGTAAACCACTCCCGCAATCATATACCTTTCGCATTTTCGTTGTGTGTGCTACTGTTTTAAATTCTCTACGGTTTCATACACCAACCATTTTATCTGTAACTTTATCTTGATAAACAAATCTATACATTTGGATGTACATTTTTTTAACGAAATTGAAGAAAATCAACTTGAATTTAATTAACTTATTAGCAAAGGTTCGTCAGCGTCGGCAAGTTTCTTGAAATGAACCTAAAGTATACCTCGAGAAAGATAATCATTTGAACCAATAACCAGAAGGAATAAGAAGTACTTAAGTTTGGATTCTAACCATTCAGTGATGGTTATAGAACAATTTGACAGATACTTACCATTTCCGAAAGTCAAGCACACACCCAGAGGCCTATAGGACTAAGTAGATAAATCACACTGCAAAACAAATGTTGGGAAAATCTTTAACCAGCACGAGGGTGATTATGTGTCCAACTAATTTGGGGCAGTATTTTACCCAATGCGGGAAGCACATTGTCCAGTAAGTTTTAAAAAATAGGCAGCAATTACTTTAGGATGGGCAAGAATTTCATCACACTGGTTTAATAAAAATGCCCAAAAGAAATTCCCAATGTTGGTTAGACACATAAATTACGGTCATGGAGCATTTTTACCCAATATTTTTTAGAGTGCAGTTCCTAAACCTCACTACACGAAGTGGATTGCGAATAGAGAAAAGTATCAACCTGTGACATTTGCGAGACCCGGCGAAGAGTTGTGATGGATATACCTACATGTTTAGTTGCTAGGGAATGAAAATTGACAGCATAAAAAGTAAAGAAATTAATTTGTATCAACTGCCAAGGTCGCCTACGGCGCTGATGCATATCACTTTAATGTTTATCACCCTTGTCTCTTTTACAATTGTATAAACATGCATTCATCCATTCCTATTTTTCAGAGTGTTTTATTCTTTATTTTTCCAAATTATAATTCAAATTGATCGTATTTTGCTTGCATTGATGATAGCAATTTGTAACCGTGTTTGCTTTTGATATATTTTATTTTTCATTCTGAATTTCTGATCTGTATGCTGAAAATAGATAAAGACACGAAATAAACCAATAATTCCCGTTCAATTCGGTTGAATGAGCCGCGGACATGGTATGAAATTGACGATGGTGAGGCCTCGAGGGGGTAGCGTGACATCAAAGATGATCTAGGGACAACGGCAGAAAAAAAAAAAGTAAGATGAACCTAAATGTCCACCAGAAGAGATATCATAGAACCGTTAACTTTGTCAAGTAACTCTGATGATGGCGTTTTAACGTGATACTTAATTAGGGCGATCACGTGTTTGTGAATAGAAGAAGCTCATCAAACTACTTACGAGCCCCATTCTTCTTGATATGATGGTAATACTAAAATATGTATAGTTGCTATGGGATGAAAAATTGTATATTGTGACTACAATTAATTTGTAATGAATGCGAGTCCTTGAATCGTTATTACAATTTAGCATGTCTTATATATACTCTCTCTCTCCCCCTCCTCCTTTTCTCCACAATTGTATAAAACAATTGCATAGTCTGACTTACCTAATTTTCCAAGGTAATACAACAATGACAATGTAGTCAGACCGCAGGACTGTCCTAGTGCTAATGATCAAAGTAGGTCAGATCAGAGAAGTATATAGGTCCATGGCCAGATACATCCAAATCCTCTCGTGGATAAATCTTCCCCTATGCAAAATCTCGTGAATCGTGAGATTTTCTTTCTCAAAGAATAATACCCACTTTATCCTCATTGACAAGTCAAAATAAATAGCAATGCACCATTGGGCAGAGTAAATGTTTCTGTTTCATGTTGGCCAAACAAAAGATATCTGTTATAAAATATTTTGATAAATAAGTGATTTTTTAGGCCAGATCATGTGTCACAAACTCGAATTTGTTTACTCTGTTTTAATTTTTGCAAATTGTGAAAAAATATTTATATTGAGCCTCAATGATATCTTTATCACCACAAAGCTGGAATTCTTTGCCTTCTGTCACTTTCGTATATGAGGCACCTTTTGTTAAGGTCAAGGTCACGCTTCTCCCAGGGTACAAGACGAGCTTTCAAAAAAAAATTTGGAGTAGCATTAAATTCAGAGTTCTGATTGGCTGGATAAAGTTTCAAAACAACAGGTGCGGGTAATCTGAAGAGATTATCACATGGGGAGTGTGCACTTGGAGGGGCCCCCGCATTGGAACCGTTAGAATTTGGGTGGGTGCGTTGTCTCTTTAACCAATCAGAGTTCAATATTCCTGTTTTGAAGCTGCTTTTTTAACTTGGCCAATCAAAAGTGTAATCTTGCCCCGATTAATCTCAGTATTTATTTTGAAACTTATGCCACTTGAAAACATTTTTTTATGATCTAAAATAATTGGGCTAAAGCAAAAGTAAAGCGTAAAAATAACTACGTTTGCCAGATGAAAATATTTATTTTGTAAAATTGAAGAGTTTAGTTGCAAAAGGAGTTAGTTCCACTTTAGACCATTCCGAGAAAAACGATGTTTTTTATTCTCACTTACTGCAATATTCTTATGAGAAACTAAACTGTCATGATGTACTACTCTATCATGTGAACATAAAATTGGGTATAAAAGAAATCTACCTGCTTTCAATTTTTTTCTATATATTCTTTTAAAAATCATAATTGTGGACATAAACCCTTTTGCAACTAAACTGAAATGAATCCAATCTATTTTTAATGAAGAAGTGATTTTTCTTTGCCACTTTTATTCACGTTTTCATGAAAATTTCAAATATTCTTTGTTTTCACCAGAGCAACTCAAAATTTACAGGTTTTGAGACAGAAAACAATAAAATTTATGAACAATGGACCTAACCCCTTTTGACAAATGAGCTCTTCAGAAGAGTTTGTTTGCAAAAGGGGTTAGGTCCACTCCAAGAAAATCATTTTTTTTAATTCTCCTATATTGCAATATTCTTATGCGAAACTAAATTTTCATGATACCCTACCATGATAACATAAAATTGGGTATAAAAGATATCTCCCTGTCTTCATATTTTTTATGATATTCTTTTCCAAAAAAATCTGTGTGGACCTAACCCCTTTTGCTACTAAACTGAAATGGACCTAACCCCTTTTGAAAAAAAAATGATTGCCTAATTTAGTTCAATTTTGAATAGGAATTTCAACTTTTCTTTGGTATCATCTTATAGAGCTACTAAAAATTTATACATTAAGACATAAAAATCAAATTTGATAAAAAATGGACCTAACCCCTTTTGAAAGTGAGCTCTTCAGTCATGTTTTATATCAAAAGTTTCATTACGTTACATAATTTTCAAATAAACCGAACACATGATGAGAAAGAATGATTCTTCTTAACAATGATACCAAAAAAAATCGTGAAATTTGATATAAATTTAGAGCAGCAAGGACAGACTTAAAAAGGTGATTTTTGGGTCAAGCTCATTAAAAATGAGAAAAACCCTCTCTAGTCATGAATTTCACAGATGGAAGAAGCTACTTTATAGAGACCTGCCTATTATCATGGACCCTACCAATGCTATTATCAACATCAGCCATTCTCCACCACGTTTAGTAAATAATGGTGCAATCACATCTCCCCTACGGCTACCTCAATAGGAAGAGAGTCATTGAATGTTCGAAAGCCAGTTTAGCCGTGCTAATGCCGTGGTAAAAATATGCAGTGCTTAGAACGTTATTACGATTGATTATTATTATTAATATTATTGTTATCATTATTATTATCATTAATCATATTATCATCATCATTATCATTATTTTTACTATCATTATTATTATCAATATCACCATCATCATCATTATTATTTATTATCGTAATATTATGATAATGGTATAATAGTACGTATTATGTAAATAAAAAAAAAGACTTTTGTTTATTCGAACTTGTATTTATTGATAAGTAATTGTGCGGGCGTTTATTTTCTTTGGTCACAATTGTAATTACATCGACTGGCTATTAAATACAAGTGACGTTAAAGTTTTCTGTAACGCCACTGTAGCATTTGTTGGAAAGCAATTGTTTAAAGCACAAGCAATTGATAGCAAAGCAAAAGATCCTTAACAATTCCATATGCATAACCTATCGCTTGGGTTTAAACCCTTTCTTGCCTTCAGAAAGCAATTGATATCGGTTTGAACAATAAATGGCGACGTTACGCTGGTGAAAACACGACCCCAGAAGGCAGGATTCGAACGCAGAGGTGTGGCAGTGCAAAATGCCACTTCAGTCATGTCACATCGTTTCCTTAGACGTGGCGTCAAACTGTTTCTATAACTTGTCTATAATCAGTAAATTTAATAATAACAATACCAACATGCTCATTATAGCGCATATCACTGCCAAATGCGTCCCTATGCGCTTATTAATTGGATATTACCCTGTCTTTAGCCCCACAGTCTTTTACAGCGCGGTGGCATTTCAAGGAATAAATTCCTGCCAGGTACACATTTACCTCACCTGGGTCGCGTGCTCCACAATGTGGATAATTTTTTTTGCCGAAGGAAATTACGCCATGGCTGAGATTTAAACCCATGACCCTCTGTTTCAGAGTCCGAAGACTAATCCACTGGGCCACAACGCTCCACATTTATATAGTTTGCATTCGGGTTGCACTTACTAGGAAGAGAACATGTTCACGTACCTTGGGGTTCTCTCTCATGTGCATAAACATGATTATAAAACACGAACGCCCTGATCAAGCAAACGCTCAAGCTGCTCGGACAGAGCTTAAAAAGACCCAAGCAAATGCTTAAACCCACAAATCTACCTGTCTTTTTTTCTATATATTTAAAAAAATATATCATTGCGGACCTAACCCCTTTTGCAAGCAAACTGAAATGACTCCAATGTCTTTTTATTAAAAAAGTGATTTTTCTTTGCCACTTTTTCATTTGAATTTCAAATTTTCTTTGGTATAATCAGAGCGACTAAAAATTTAGAGGTTTAGAGACAGAAAACAATACAATTTTTGAAAAATTGACCTATCCCCTTTTGAAAAATGAGTTCTTCAGAAGAGTTTGGTTGCAAAAGGTGTTAGGTCCACTCCAAGAAAATCATTTTTTAATTCTCCCATATTGCAATATTTTTATGCGAAACCACATTTTTATGATACCTTACCACGAGAACATGAAATTGGGTAAAGAAGAAATATACCTGTCTTCATACTTTTTAAAATATTCTTGTCCAAAATAATTCTGTGTGGACCTAACCCCATTTGCAACCAAACTGAAATGGACCTAACCCCTTGTGAAAAAAGGGATTTTTCTTTGCCATTATAGTTCACTTTTTAATGGGAATTTCAACCTTTTTTGGTATCATCTTATAGAGCAACAACAAGTCTATACATTGAGACATACAAATCAAATTTGATGAAAAATGGACCTAACCCCTTTTGCAAGTGAGCTCTTCATATATATATATATATATATATCATAGAGAGAGAGAGGGGGGGGGGGAGAGATGGGGGAGAGAGAGAAAGTGTGAGAGAGGGGGCATATGAACTTCAGCTTAATATCAACCAATGATGTATGAACTGTGAATCATTACAAATTAATGATAGAATGTATGTACACTATTCATCTCATACCACAATAGTGGGGCCTCGCAAATATAATTTGTTCGTCCCATTCCTGAAAGTAGAATGCGATTATTCGGTCAGTCGGTCAGTCGGTCACACAAAATTCCTGGAGTGACGTGTTTACAATCATCAGACTCTTTTGATACGTGTTCATTGTTTTGTTTTAAATCTAAAATAAATGAGTTCTTACCTATAGCAAAAGAGTAAACAAAATGATAATGTTAAGGACTGGATGACTCCACAAATAAAATAGACGATTATTCAAAGGGAAAAGGCCTTGCAATAAAAAAAAAGGAAATCGAAACAAAATCAACAGAATGATGTTACAGAAAAATAATATATCATTATAACAATCGTATATCGCGTCTCAAAATTACACACCCAGATGTTTGGTACTAACTCCCCTGTTTAAGAGTAGTAATTTTATATTCACATGATAGGGAAGTACATCATGACAATTTAGTTTCTCGTAAGAATATTGCAATATGTGAGAATAAAAAACATGTTTTTTCTCGGAATGGTCCAAAGTGGACCTAACCCCTTTTTGCAACTAAACTCTTCATATATATAAATTTATATATATATATGTATATAAAACTCTTCATTCCAAGAAATATAATTATTTGTGAAAAGGACCTGATATACGGCTTCAGCTGGCAAGGACGTGCCTGTATGAGGTGACTGCACTTTGGTGTAATTGGAAGTTGATATTGCTTGATGGGGGGGGGGGGGGGGGGGAGGTGTCCCATGACGTTGGCTCCAGCGACAATTGCTCCGTTTTAAATCCCACACACTACTAGAGTGACTAACTTCAACCCTGGATTTACCACTATACCGTCCCGAACCTAACCATAAACCTGACATACATGTAATACCCTATTGCAACCCTGACTCTAACCCTATGTCTTAGACGAAAATAAAGCCCGTAGCAATTATCGCCGGAGTAAATTGTCGTGTCACCGATGGGGTTGGGGTGGAGATAACTCGAATATTGATGTTGATTGATTGATTCTTGACAGATCTATTAATTGTTCTATAAGCGATTATTGTCTCTGTCTTCCAAACTGATATTCAGAATCAAACATCGTCCTATTTTTTTTTTATTTATTCATTTTTTTTTTTTTTTTTTTTTTTTGGGGGGGGGGGGTATTATTTAAAAGGCAATTATACAGTTAACCCCTTCTCACCATTGTACTGTACTGAAGGGGGACCAGGAATACATTTCTGTATAGCACGAGCTTCATACTAAAAGTATCCAATCTCACGAAATTTAAAGACAGCTTGATTTTTTTATATATTTTATTGCTGTTAAATGCGTACACCTTATTAAAACCTGCCTAGTGAAGTAGGCCTAAAGGAATTGATCTTCTTGGCTCCTTTTCAGCCTCTCTGTAATATGATGTGAATTTATGAATGTATTCATATGGTTTTACGTTTTTTTTTACGTTGCTGTTTTCTTCATATCTTTATTCCTGTCCTCATATTGACCTCGAAATGAGTATTAAACGGGTTTTATTTTTTGCCGCGAAAATTCTCTTTTCCTAATTACAATAAAATCTATTATGTATTGCTTAGAACGATCTCTGAATAGACTCGAATATTGATGTTGGTAATGAATATGAAATTATAGTCGCGATGGAAAGGTACGTTATTTTTCGAGCTCTCACTAGATTAGGATCAATTTCATAACTCACATTATCACTTTTATACAAATGAAGAGTTTAGTTGCAAAAGGGGTTAGATCCACTTTGGTCCATTCCGAGAAAATCATGTTTTTTATTCTCCCATATTGCAATATTCTTATGAGAAAGTAAATTGTTATGATGTACTACCCTATCATGTGAACATAAAATTGGGTATAAAAGATATTTATCAGCCTTCAATTTTTTTAATACATACATTTTTTTAATCATCATTGTGAATCTAACCCCTTTTGCAACCAAATTTAAATGAATTGAATCCTTTTTTAGTTAAAAGGTGATTTTTCTTTTCAACTTTTATCAACGTTATAATGTGAATTTCAAATTTTCTTTGGTATCATCAGAGCGACTAAAAATAAATAGGTTTTGAGACCAAAAACATTAAAATTTATGAAAAATGGATCTAACCCATTTTTGACAAATGAGTACTTCAGAAGAGTTTGGTTGCAAAAGGGGTTAGATCCACTCCATACACTCTAAAAAACGAAGTGCTAATTCAGCTCTTAAAGAGCGTGTATAATGACTGCACTTCGGAGTGCTGATTTTTTAGTTCAAATTTGAACGAGAAAATCAGCACTCCGAAGTGCAGTCACTATACACGCTCCTTAAGAGCTAAATCATCACTCCAGTTTTTAGAGTGTAAACATATTTTTTTAATTCTCCCATATTGCAATATTCTTATGCGAAACTAAATTTTCACGATGCCTTACCACGTAAACTGAAATTTGGGTACAAAAGAAATCTTCCTGTCTTCATATTTTTAAAATATTCTTTTACAAAAAAAAATTGGTGGATCTAACTCCCTTTTCAACCAAACTGAAATGGAACAAAGCCCTTTTGAAAAAAAGTGATTTTTTCTTTGCAATTTTTGTTCACTTTTTAATTGAAATGTAACGTTTCTCTGATATCATCTTATAGAGCTACTAAAAGTCTATTCATTAAAAAAAAATCAAATTTGATGAAAAAACGGATCTAACCCCTTTTTGCAACTGAGCTCTTAATACATCACCGACGATATCCTGCCTATTGATTTAAATTAATTACTCAGGGAATGGAATATATCAACTGCAGCATCGGTATGAAATTGCCAATTTTGCACTATTCATTTTGAACCTATTTGAGGCTATCATAGTCATGAACGTAAGTGAAACGTATCCTTGAACTATATATGTAAATATCACTCACAGTTATTTTTCATCCCTTCAGACGTCATTACTAGCAACAAAACAAGTTCGGGCAAAATAATTCGCATGGTAATGTTTGCACTCATTGAATAAAAGTATCGATTTGCCACCCACGATAATTCCGAGAATTTAAACAAATTATTGCATTTTATTTCATTTCGTTTATTTCAATTTCGAACATATTTACATTATACAGGTACATCTTGATAAAATAAACAATAAAGAAAGTTTCTAAGTACAATAATATGATCAAGATGACCGTACAAATGGGTTGGGAATGTAGTATGCTGCTTCGAAAACAGAGTTTACAGAGTGCTGCCTCGTATTTATATAATCTTTTAAGTATGATAGTATAAACCAACAAAAAACAAAAAACACAAGTAAAACGGCGTGACGACTTGGCCATGAAACCATTTAATAAAGGTGCATTAAAATAAAAGACAAAGAGAAGGAAAATGATAAGATAAGAGATTTAAAGTCTCCAGATTCCTCCCCCCCCCCCCGGCACTCGTAGCAAATTTCACGGATCAGCAGGATAAAGAAAAGCGTGCACAAATGTACGTATCTATATAAACAAATTCTAAGAATGAAAATTATTTTCCTTTAATAAATTTTGGTTGTTCACAACTCTAGAGAAGACTGCAGATGAGAAATTATCTTATTTAATATAAGAAATTGTATTTTCACACCGCCCTCAAAATTTGGTCAGGCCCAGAGCGATCGGTCGCTGGATAGCTAACCTAGCCGGAAGCGGAAGTAGAGATAGCGCATGGGCATGTACGGGGGGGGGGGGTCATTGCATTTCGATCGGTTGCTGAGTGAAATGTGCTTTCACATCAAGCTTGCATCGGACGCTGAAGTATCTCTTATGTCGGATTCAGCGACCAATCGTGTTTGGTTATATACCAGCTTGGCATTTACCAGCAAAAATTCTGTCCTGCTGAGTTCCAACGGGAACATAAACAGAAACAGAAACTCTGTCCTACCAACGGCAGCAGTTGATAAATCCTACCCCGAAACTAAATCAAATCACGCCATCTACGACAGAGAACAAAACGTGAGTAAATACATGTGTCGAATTATACAGTGAGGTAAAAAAATACCCTCATGAAACATTTCTTTTCATATTGCAACTGTACTTTGGATTTGACGACGTACAGCGTTAAACACAGGCTTTGCTACAAGTAACCTTTGTATCGCTTGTCGGAGCGTCAACTCCACTATACCAGTTCATGTCAATACTACTTAGAAGTTCGGTGGCAACGTGTAGTGGTGACGTCCGTAAATTTCAGCGGTAAATTACCAATACGTCTACTGCCAACTCGTCCACTAACCACATTTAGTCATTTAGTCTGATGCCATTCCCTCTATCAACATTTCGTCTAACAACCATTTGGTCCAATCATCATTTCGTCTAATTACCATTTCGTCTATGACCATTTCGTCTCATAACCATTTGGTCTAATAATATCAATTTTAATTTCATTCATTTTGCACAATTAACATTTAGTCCAATATAAGACGAAATGGTATATGGACTAATTGGATATTGGACCAGCTTGTTATTAGACGAAATGGTGAGTGGACGAATTGGTAATTAGACCAAGTGGATAGTGGACGAACTGATTGTAGACCAAATGATAGTAGACGAGTTGGCAATTTGACGAATTGGCATTAGACGAATTTGAAATAAACCATTTCAGCGAGGACCAAGTCAGGATGATTTCTATCAAAGCACTGGCATTCATGCCCCAAACCATGCCGCAGGCGAGGAAAGTCAACCTTAAGATATTTCTTGATGATAATGCCAGGCCAACGGAAAGAGAAGAGGTAATTATATACAACGTGTAATGGTAAATATTACTATGATGGTAATGATGCATGGGAATCATAATAATAATAGTAAGAATAGTAATAGTAATTATAATAATAATAATGATAATAATAGTAATGATAGTAATAGTAATTATAATAATATTAATATTAATAATTGTTACAACTATTAGTATTGTCATTACTATCATTATTATTATTGTTATTATTATTGTTATTATTATTGTTATTATTATTAACTCTATTATCATTCAATTACGTCAATACTATTATGCGGTTGCGAAAGATATGTGCCATTCCTTCAGCGGTTTAGTCCAAAGAGTGTTTGATTTATGTGAATCCCGACTGTTTGATTATTCTTTTGAATTTAGTTTGGTTTTGTTATGTAAGAAATATACCTGGTAGCTCCTTAAAAGGGTACTCCACGCTTGAAATAATTATATCCAACAAATAGAGTAAAAACAACTGATAAAATTTACTGCAAATGTCATAAAATCTGATGTAACTATTGAATCTGAAATATGATATTACATGAAATCATAAATATTTCATATTTCCATACAATCATGTGTGTAGATGCGATGGTAATCTAGTTCATAAAATCTACTGTCAATTATGTTTATTTTTAAGCAAAAAATAAGAAAGAATAAAGATAATTTCATTTAATAAAATGCACAAGAACAAGTGGCGATATGACATAATTAGTTTGCTCATTGAACATTCATAAAGACATGCAAAAAGATATTTCACCGAAATAAGGCAAATCTTTAAAATGGCATAAGTTCGTAATTCCTTGTCTGGTTCTGATCAAATTTTCAGTGCTTCCTTTGTTTGATTGATATTGTTTTCAGCCTGGACTACATACTCCTTTGATTCCAGTGACCATATTGTGTAATCATTATCTTTGAAATATGATTGTTGCTCACTGGTGGGACATCCTGTCATAACAAAAATTAAAGGGCGGGACCGTATGACTTTTAAGTTCTAGCCAGGCGCTAGACGCATATAAGAAATAAATACATGTAATAATCATTACAAGACTTATTACTGTCATTCTATTTAATATCATTACATTTTCTGTTTTGTTGGAGATAAATTCGAATTTGAATTTGAAATAATAAGATTTTTTTAATTTCATGTTGTTGAAGATGATGGTTATTATTATATTATTAGATTTGCTATTATTTGTATCGTTATTATTATCATTTTATTGTTGTTATTATCGTTAATATTAATTTCATTGTTGTTGTTAATAACCAATGTATGTTGATTAAACATGGAAAATGCGAAATAAGTTTGCAACTGTCGTTATAAACGATATAAACGTTACAAATAACATTTAAAATAATTCAAAGGAATTTATCCAAATCAATCTCTATTCTTGTTTAACGTTTCTGAGGATTTGATTTTGAAAATGCGGAGAAGAGGACTCAAAATCGTTGGAAGAAAAGATTACATCTCGGTTCAAAGTGACTCAAGAATAGCCATGCAATACAACTTGATTGGTCCAAAGGAATTTATAAAGGTAATTTTTTTTTACAATCAAAGACATTTGGTTTGCGCCATCGCATCGGATTATCGCGTCTGATAGGGCGATCACTGGCCCGATCATTCGAGAATAGGGCCCCCTAAATTTCGGAAACGTCGGGTCCAATTGACGCAACCATTCGAGAAATAGGCCCCCTAGATTCCCGAATGTTTTGTGAAAATCATAGCCAAATTCTCGAAAGGTCGTGTAAACTGGACCCGACTTTAAGGGATGCAAGGGTGCCCTTTTCTCGAATGGTCGTGTTACGCAATTGACCGACCCGATGTGACGGTACAAGCCAGGAAATTGTGATGAAATTCAGAGCTAATTGTTATAAGAAGTAGCCCTTTTAAGCTATAATGTCCTCAAGAGAAAAAACATACACAAATGTACATTAAAATAAACCTTACAGTGATAGGTCAATCACTAATTGTATATTCTTGCGATTACGTTAGAAGATAAATCATGAATTATTTGTTACTTTTTGTTTGTTCCAATGATAAATTGAAATCTATGAATGTATTTTGAATGATACGTTGCATATCGTGTATATAGGAGAGCTGCTCACTTATTATGATGTTACAAATTATATTTTTTTAAATGATAAAAAGTCACACCTGACCTATTCTTTGATTGATTTATATCAAACTTCCACCAATATATATTTCCCCCCTTAATTTTGAGCACCTATTACGACAAACTCATCGCAAGGGTGAAATTCTCCTTTGTCGAAACATATTACTAATCTGTCATGTACATATCATATCAATAGTTCCAATGCATAAAGCAGATTCCTTAACTTGAAACCCTACTGCTTCTACTTTTACTACTACTACTTCTACGACTATTATTACTACTACTACTTTTACTACTACTACCGTTACTACTACTTCTACTACTACTACTACTAAAAATAATAATGATATTAATAATAATTATAATATTTCTACTACTTGTAATATTTTTACTACTCCTACTTTTTCTACCACTACTGCTACTACTGCTACTACTTCTATTACTTCTTATACTACTACTACGGCTTCTACTACTACTACTATTACTACTACTACTACTACTACTACTGCTACTAATACTATAAATGATTCTACTAATACTAGTACTACCACTTCTTCTGCTAATTCTACTGCTTTTACTACTACTATTACTAATACTTTTACTACTACTGCTATTGATACTAATAATAATATTAATCATTAATTATCATCATCATCATCATACTAGTTTATATAGCGCCAAAACTACTATATCAGGAGTTTTTAAGCGTTCTAAAACAACGTAGCTCAGTTACCCTGGCAACACATGTTCCCAAAATCCACATTTTGGATTATGTGAAATATATATTCTAAGTGTTCCAGATTTGAATGGTCAAATTCACTGATGTGAATATAATTTGGCATCGTGCTTAACAGTGGAAGAGGGGACATACTGTATGCATACAATAAGCCACAATATTAATTTCTTTAGGAAATATCTGGGTCCTATAACACAAAGGTTAGTAGCAATTACTCGTACGCTTGATTTTCACTATGGATTGTATCATGGACCTACTACAATTGTTGTCAATGGAATCAATCGCAGAAAAATGTGCTACGATCCTCACGTTTTGTGTTACGTGCCCCCTAAACAGCCATGCACAATCCTTACCAACTCTAATGAACTTGTGGTATCTATTACTTATTTATCATCACTTCATTTGTTGTCCTATATCACACAGGTGAAGCAACATATATCCATTAAGGAATTTCCTAAATGGACGAAAAACTCCCTATATTACGTAAAGCAAGACGAAGATTACCACATGGAAGGGGAGATTGATGTACTCCAGGCTGGCAAGTTTGTAACATCGTTTGAAGTCAAGGCAATTTTAACACGTATGTCAAAACGAAAATGTGACCAGCTAGTCCAAAACCAACAATAAGTCGCATGGGAAGGTTCTCAGTAAAATTGCCAAAATAGTAATTTCGCCTTCACCAAGAAGAAGGGGGGGGGGGGGCGGAGAACGGCATACCTGAAAAAAATAATTCTTCTCTATACCATGTATACTGTAAAAATCGACTTTTAAAGCTGAAAAATAGCTTACCTGAAAGAATGATTGTTTATACTGTCAAAAATGAACTTGTAAAGCTGAATATAAGACAAGATTCTGGGGTTTCTTTGGAAATCATTATCTGTTTTTGCACATTACGTAGAAGTTTCACCGAGATCGCTCATAGTGCGCATCCAATCATGCCAATGTTTGACATGTTTGAGGGAACTTCAAACCTCGTTTTCTTCTTATTTCCTTGTGAAGCTTTCATTGAATTTTTTCGCGATTTAATCGAATATTCGGGTTGGTTATTACTGATCAACTTCTACAAGTTATAAATCATTTTAAAGCTTAGGATTTATATTTTACAAACATTGAAAATAAAAAAAATCATCTTGGGCGATGGCTCGTCACAAATGGGAAATCTATGGAGGGCAGAATAAACCTAAGATTAGTTCAATGATGTAAAATAAACGGACGTCAAGTGCTATGGAATAGAGCGTACTACCCTAAGTTGAAAAAGAATTAAAGGGAGACCATGTACATGTACAGGGGGTATGATATATATATATATATATATTGATTTTATTTTGTTACTCTTGCAATCATTTTCATAATATCACTTATGACTTTTTATAATTTTATCACAGTCTTTATAAATAAAATAGTCCTAGCAGCAACGGAAAAAATACAAGTAGTATCAGGCAGTAGAGGAATACAAGTTGTTTATCTTTTTGACGAAATACTGTTTTGTTTTTGTTTATCTGCTTATATTCCTTAAATGGTATATTTGTTTTGTATTATTTTGTACTTCTTGTTTTGAACAAAATATTGGCAAATGCCAGTAACGTTCTAATGAATTCAATTAAATTCAAATACTACAGGCGAAATAAATACATGGAGAAGTAGTAGTAGTGGTGGTAGTACTGTAGTAGTAGTAGTAGTAGTAGTAGTAGTAGTAGTAGTAGTAGTAGTAGTAGTAGTAGTAGTAGTAGTAGTAGTAAAATAAGTAGTAAGTGTTTTGGTAGTTGTAGTAGTATAAGAATTGGTCTACTGGTTCTAAAGCCGGTGTAATAATAATTATATATATGGGAAAAGCGCAATATAGATCCAACTATTGCTATTAATATTAATAACATTACCATGTTAAGCAGGGCCCGCTGAGAGTGACTGCCCTTGATAAATATGACATAATTATTATATATAATTACTATTGTTACTAATATCACCGCTATTATTGCTATTATTATTATCATCATTACCATGATCATTATTTCATTTCTTTTTAGATGACGCGTTCGATTACTCTGGGCCTGACAAGGTTGATGCTGTAGAAGTTGTAACCTCCAGTGAATCGGAATATGACTCCAAAGAAGATGAAGAGCTCACGGCTAAAGGTAGGTTTTTTAATTTGAAGATATAAAATGGAATGGCAGCGATCTCTAATCAGACAATGTGCCATTGCAGGTTTCATAGCGTTATTGTGTCAATTTGCTTTTCATTGGTATTTTTGTTATGATTGTTACTAATATTTATAGGGTTATCATTATTATTGTTGTTATTATTATTCTATTGTTAATACCATTATCAACAATATTTGTATGTATCCATATCTGTTTTTATTATATCATTGAAGTATTCTATACAGGGAAACATGATCAGGGCATACACGTTTCAAAGACTCAGAACCAAAGTCCACAACTACAAAGGAAGTATTTAATTCACCGAAAATCAACTTTTAATAATAATAATAAACACATTTTAAAACAGTTTTTGTGTAGATGGGATTATATATTTCAAGTGATATTAGTTGATGCGTGGATTTAGGTCTTTTTTAACATTTGTTTTTCCTATATCGAATATTAAATACTACATGCACTCTAAATGCCAAAGAGCTCAATAAGCTGTTCCCTATCCACACTCGTTTTAGAGTGTGACAAGGGACCCGTCATTTTGGAGAGGGGTTGGAATCACTATCCGTATTTATTTTATGTATTTATTTATTTTTTGCGTGTCAAAATTTTGCCCCCCCCCCTTTGGAAAATCCTGGACCCGCAAATGGGTTGTATCTTTTGAGAGTGGATTATAGTTATTATTCTGGAGTGAAAATGGCTAAAAATATGCACATGTCACTCCAGAGGGAGATATTGTGCCCTTTCAAAAGATGCAAATCTTACTACAAAAGGACTGGTCCCTTGTCGCACTCAAATATGCTTTTCACACTGCACTTCTTTTCCTTAACCCCAGGAAATTGGTGGGCTAAGGGGATGGGGACCTTAGCCCGACCAATTTCCCGGGATTAAGCCTAGCCCACTTCGTTTTCACACTACGTTTTAGCAAAGTGGGCTAGCACGGTAAATAGTACGGTACTATCTGGCCCTGCAAAAAAAACAGGGTTAGTCGGTTTGTTGTGGTGCTTGCACCACCATTTGCGGTGCTAAGAGATGCAGTGTGAAACGAAACTGGGCTAAGGAAAAGTGGGGCTAAGCATTCGCCAATCACAGAAGTGGAAATTGCGCGTTAATCGCGCTCTGTATGGTGAAATCATCAATATTCATGAGCTGTGTGATACTCCGGGATTAAGGCGTTAACCCCGGATAAGCAAATAGTATAGGGTTTAAAAAGGCAGTGTGAAACCCAAAAAGAGATAGTATGGGGTTAAGGATAGTATGGGGTTAAGGAAATGCAGTGTGAAAAGCATATGAGAGGATTGTGATTAGGGAACGAATTAGCTCTTATGCATTTACAGTCATGTAGACAGTTAAAAAAAGATGGGGTGCATTGTTTGATTCAACAGAACTGGAACGAGCAGTTGACGAGGAGCCTGTTGAAGACGCAAAGGAGGAGGCGGGGGTAGAACCAACCATTCGAATATCTAAACCCTACGCGGAATCCAATGGCATTATTGGAAAGGCAGGAGGTGTTCTTGAACTCGAAGGATGCGCTGCTACTATAACAATCCCTAGGGATGCACTGGAGAAAGATGTACATATTAAGAGTAAGCTAACTGGCTCGCATAAGTCATTCTCCCACAGTAAACCATCGCAGTTGTTTGTTAGAGATTCATATCTATTTATTTTCAAATTCAATTTAGCCTATCCTGGAGAGTGTGGCCAGTTCCACTCCATCATACCTTGTCTATAACAATTTATTTTTTGTATTGGCTTATACATGTATATATCGCATACAAATTAAGAAAATCGTGAAGTGGTAACAGAAATGCAAGCAATAACGTTAAAACGAGGATGATATCAAATTGAAATGATGAAAAAACATTTTACTTTATACATTGAATGAAAAATAATAATTGAAATCACTATAATGACGTCATATTGAACTAAATGAATATTCCGTTCGTTAGTGCCAACCGATGTGTTGATTCAGTTGGTAGAGCGTCCGTCTGACAACCGGGGAGGTCGGGAGTTCAAACTCCGGCCGCGTCAGATCAAAATACGTTAATAGATGGGAGCTGCTGATGCCCTGTTTGGCGTTCAACAATTAAAGGGATAGAGCCTCGTCGATCTGGTGCTGCACAGCGGCTGCCGGGCCCACGATTAATTGGGTAAGGCAAATTTTCGGAGTATTTCATTTCATGTCTATTTCGAACAATAGAATATGGATTTTCATTTTCATATTCCACCCATCTGCGATTCGTGGAATATTGGCCCTAACTCTTGGAATATATCTGGTACTCCATTTCCAGCCATCCAATCTCAAATAATTATAACCCTTTTTCCAGTTGAGCTGATTCCAAACCTGATCAAGAATGATGTTCACAGCGACAAAAATGCTACTCTGTGCCACGCCTTCCGATGCTCCCCGCCTGGATGCAAACTGAAGAAGCCAATGACAATATCATGTGAGCACTGTGCCAGAATTGCCCCATCAGTGAAATCGGGGGACACCCCCATAATACTTTACTCTTCCAAAGAAAATACAGGTAAGGAAGTCACATATCTCATTATATACAAAACGAGGAAACTATCATTCGACATGAATATACTTTTTTTCTCATTTTTTATATTTCTCATTGTTACGTGTCGCGCAATATTGCTGATCGTTTAAATCTACTGTTACGAAGTAATTTTATTATCACAAAAAACGAGCATAATTTTTTTTTTTCCGTGAAGGGCGCGTATCCTCAGACAGTTGTCTACCAACATCAGCCTGGGGAAGCGCTCTATGATTGATCTAATAGCACATTGTAAACTCCTGACCAAGACGCAGGACCATATGCTATATGTATGTCTGTATATATATATATATATATATATATATACATATATATAGATATATATATACATATATATATACATGTATATATATACATATATAATATATAGTGGTAGTAAAATACGAGCTGTGATTGGCTAGATTGGTACCATGTGATTTCCCTTCAACAAGTTATTCTGTACATAATTATGTACAATATAACTTTCGATTTTTTTTTAGGGTAAAACCCGTGTTAAATGAATGGGGAGAATATCGATTTGTGGCAATGCGCATTAAGTCAGTCAGTCCTGTGCGTCTGCATTTACTAAGCGCATTCAATGCGTTGAATCTTAATTTTACAGTGACGTCACCTTTTCCTGACTTGTGCAAAATTACATTATAGACGGTACATTTTGGATGGTACGTGTGAAAGGGTACGAATGTTTGACATTCAGCCTCCCATTTGCTCGCGTACAACAAGCTAAGTAGGCGTTGTACAATTTACTATAATAAATAGTGACCGTTCTATCATACGATATTACTGGACTATATGAACTCCGAATATAAAATTATCCCTCGTGCAGGTCCTTTTTACTTGATATCGTTCTGCTTGGAGTCAGTCAATTAAAATAAACTCAAGGTGAAATAAAAACTCAGTGATGTAAGAATGTTTACGATTTTTAGCCCTTTGCTCATGGCTTTGTCAAGAAAAGTGATTTATTTGATGAATAAATAAATATATGAAATAGTTTGTGGGGCGGGGGGGGGGGGCTTCATCAGGAATGAATTAATTGAATGAAATAGTGTAATGACTGTTATCCTACATACGGTTCACTGTCAGAAGGCAAGAACCACTCCAATTTTAGCCAAATGACCGTCAATACATTAAAGCTAAATTTGCGTATGATTTTGAATTAAGATATCGACGACGAGACCATGAGAGGACTGGCTGGAGCGATCGAGACTGATCAGCAAATCGAGTCCTTGGGTCGAGCACTAGGGTTTTCCGCTGCGGATATCAACAGGTTTCTGCACTCAAACAGGCTAGGATCCCGGACAACGTTCAAGGGCACGAGTGATATGCTGTTTGACTGGAAGCAGAAGGTAGACGCAGGCCAGCAGCGTCCGAGGCTGAAGGAAGCACTGAAAAAGGCTGGCCTCGTCATGCTGGCAGAAACGCACTTAGGAATGGCCAAACCAAACGAAGGTTTGTCTTCAATTTCAAGTTTGGTGTTGACCTTTTTTGTGTTGGTGTCAAATTTCACATGATTAGCCTATAAGAATCCACATAAAATGAAAGTGGTCCTGAAAAGGCACTCACCATATGTTGAGCTGTTTAATATTTTTATGTTGATTATTTGTGTAAACTCAGAATAGGTTGTGAAGCTAGGGAACGCAATCCTCATTGTGCTCCCAACACCAACACCGGACATGAAATCACCCATTGAAATTATCTGTTACCCCAACTCTCAAACTCAAGAAGAAGTTTTTCATTTGCATACCAGTTTATGTTTATAAGTTGAAGATTTATATCGCAATATCTGAGACAAGAAATATATTTAACTTAGTACAAGGTATTTAAATGCTTGCCATGAAAGAGAATCGTTGTATGAAAGAAAGTCATGCACCTGGGAAACAGGGGCTTCTGGCGGTGATTTAGAGCACCCCTGGGAATAAGGTTGGTATACTACAATGTTGAGATTTGACCCAAATTTCATTTTACTTTTGTAACTCCAGGCTTGTAAGCGGTAAAAAGGCTTAAAAATTACCCAAGATATTTGGATCGTTGTAATGCTTGAGACAAGAATTAGGTCACGATTCCTTCTGAAAATTGATATTAAATATGTTAAATCCGGTTTAATTAATGATAATATTTATTGATATAAATAAAGAAAATGACAATTAGTGGCCTTTAATAAAGCTAATGTACTTTTCGCGGATTTATCAATAGTAGGTTTATGCCGGAAAATTTATACAAGAGCCTACGAAATCGTTACATATGTTCTTTCTTGTGTGATAATGCTTATTTTCCAATATACAACGAATAAGTAAAAAATAAAAATATCAAAATTAGAAGAATCTTATACATATAGATTATTATGAAATTAATATCCTGTAACACTTCCTTGGTCTTGTCATTTTTCATAAATTCTTGTTATAGTAACAGCACAATTTCTGTGACAAGTTTACCTTAAGTCAATCAAATTTAGTAGCGTTAATTTTTATTGCAACCGGCCCCTTATCGGCGTGGTCAGCAATAAAACGATGTTTTCTAAAATAAATACCAGAAAAAATGTTAGTGATAGAACCAGGGTCGCGTTTCGTAAAGGCCTAGAATAATACCATATTGCATAGTGTCTACATCAATTTAGTATCATGAATTATTGTTTTTTTTTTTGGTATCTTTAAACTCTTATTGAAATTTTTTTATTACATGTACATGTATAACAAGTTTTGTGAAACAGGCTCCTTGATCATTTAATTCATCCAATCAAATCAATCCAACAGCCCTTTCGCACAGCCTCCTTGCAGACCTTGCAGGGTCCCTGTGGTCTGATGAAGTCGTGGAAGACTTGGGTCGGGCTCTCGGGTGCTCAGTGGCAGAGTTGAACCGATACACTGCCACGAATAAAAGAGGGGAACGGGTTACGTTCAGAGGCACCCAGGATATGCTACTGGACTGGAGACAGAAGGTCTCCCCAGGAGACCAGATTCGGAAGCTGAAGGAAGCGCTCGACGAAGCAAACCTTGCAGAACTTAGTGAAACCTATCTGACCGGTATGTTGACAACTTCTGTTTGTTTGCTGTCTCGTGGGTGGTTGAACTTGTGTGTTGCAGTCATTCCAACGAACCGACTCCAAATCGACGGATAGTTCCTTTCCCATACTAACAATAACTTTGATCGGTCTGGGGGTCGACATTCCGGTGTGTCTGTTGCAGTGATCCAGCGCGCGCAAGAAGCTCTTTGGGTTGACCAAGTTAAGTTCGCTGAATAAAGACATGTACATATTACACATCTCTGTCAAGTCTTGCGTGTAGTATTCTTAGAGGTACGACTATGATTTGAGTTGCGGTATCCATAGTGGAAGCGATCGTGAAAATCGAGTGACACTGACATTAAGACAATCAGGTACTCGTATAGATGTTTCGCTTCGGCAATACAAAGCGTTGAAAACTATCCTGCGTTGATTTGGATTCTGCATAATTATAACATGAATAATGCATTTCGAAACTTTTAGGTAGATTTTGATGTAGAAAAATGTGGCTTATGATTATGATAAGATCCTGGTGGATTGAATGCTTCGAGTTTTTTTTAGACGTAGCATTACGCCACGCAGAAAAATAAGACATCAATTGTCAGCTAGTAATATCAATCACAGATTTGTGCAGTGAATGAGAGGGGTCGTCGCAGATTACTTCGTGCATGCGCAAAAGTTCCCAAATCCACTAATAACGCTCATATCGTCGAGTTGTCATAGACGACGTGAGAATCGAAAACTGCTTACTTTCTGGCACAGTGAATGGAACCGTGTCTGTGACTGGTGCGTTCACACCGATGTAGGCGATTAGTATTTTTTCAGTTACTTCGTTTCTATATACACATCATCTCAGACATGGAGTTTTGTATAAAGGCTACAAATGATTCCGATATCTCTCGTTATTAATAGGAAACGTAGAAGTTGAACAACAAGAGCTGAGAGCGCCAGAATGCAGAATCGACGACAAGACAATAGAGTTTGATGTTGATGAGTTAAGTACGTATGAACTCCGAGTTCCAACTGAGAGTCTGAACGGAAAGGTGGTTGGCTACCTTGCCTTTCACCCAATCACCATGCCAAAAAAACGAAAGCCAGTTCTTAATTTCATAATCTACGACAACGTACAAGGACGCAAAAAGGTAGGACACGATAAAGAGAGGGGGAGAGAAAGAAAAAAAGATACATGTACACAACTGCACATAAACATACGTTCTGGAGGGGCTAATCTGTAGAATACATGTTTTCTATTCCTGTTGAATATTTGCTTTGCAAAAATTCCGCAATGCTGGAGATGATGAAAGTGATGTTGAAATGCGATGGGCATGATGGGCGAGTCAATTGTAGTGAGCTGAGATGAAGACGGTGTTGATGATAATTTGTTGATTACGTAATCCATGCGTTTCTATAAACGTGTTACTGATCTTGGTGAGAACTGAAAGCTCGTTTTTAGAAATAGTTGCAAACAGCAATTCGTTAATGAAATGAGATAAATTCCACATAAGTTAAACCTGAATTCCACATCTCTCCATACGGAGATAATTTTTGAACACTGAAATTTTAAATTCTTAGGTTCCTTGTGTGTCCTTAATATTTATGAGCAGTGGCGGACCGTGACCCGGAAGAGACAAAGCATTGGGGGGCACTGTATTGTTTGTGAACAATGCTGTGCCCCTCCAATGCTTTGTCTCCTCCGGGTCACGGTCCGCCACTGTTTATGAGGTAATGAAAAACTGTGATAAGTAACCCGACAACCAATAAAATGTCACCAGGGAAGGTTTTCTGTAAAAACCTCAAAGAAGAAATTGGTCTTCAAAAAGTGAAAATTTCCAAATTATATCATCTGCTAAAAAAAAACTCTTCTTCTCCATCCAGTCAAAATCTGAAGGTTGTATATAAAAGAGTTGAACCTTCCTTCTTCTTTCCGGAATGGTCGGAAGTTTCTTAGCGACTGCAAGGTGTGCACGTTTTATGCTTGAGTGAACCCCGATTTTTAATCCCTTTGTTTTCATTATTTACTTATACCCCCATCTCACTAGATGGCGATTCCACTGCGATCGTCAAAAATCGACAAAGCGTGGTATAACGTAGCTTGATCGTGCCTTGATCTTTTCAATCTTCTCCGTCGTACCTTGATCTTTTCTGAAGCGGCAAGGATCGCCACCATCTTTATGGTCGCCACAAAATTTTGAACATGTTCAAAACTTACGTAGCGAGATCGCGGAGGTGCTAAAGCGCATCACAATCGAGTCATGAGCGTATTACAAACGACATATTCGTAGCTGTAACGGAGCCCCAACGCATAAAGCGTAGTATAAGCGCATTAAAAGCGGCACCGATCGCCCGTGGTTTTCAGGCCCGTTCCCAAGACAATTCTGCTACGCTGCTTCCGTTTACAAGGCGACTGCCTTGCGCTCGACACGCTTCACACAGCTTCCACCACGACGCTTCCTTCTTTGGGTGGCATGTGGCACACGTTCTCAGCCCGCTACAGGCGTTCGCGTTGCGCTTTTGCTGCGCCGCTGATGACTGGGCAGCGATTGCGCAACAACCGTCCGCGCTGCTATAAAACGCCGTGCCGATGGTGGCGGATTATCATATTTGCAACAGATTACGAGGCGATACCACGGCGTTTTCAAACATACCTCCCAGAAAAAGGACCAGAAAAGGGAAAGCTGCCCAAGCTACCCCTCTTAGGCCGGCGGTCGAAGAGGAAGATCAAGGGGTTATGATGGTGGTAGAGGAGGAGGAGGTAGAGGAGGAAGAGGAGGGGGTACAGGAGGAGGATGAAAATCTTACTGCTGAGCCAGCTGGAAAGAGAAAAAAGACGCTCACATGTCTTGATGACGAAATGGGTTACCTCTGCAGAAATAAATAAATTGATTATGTTTTGAAAATAAATTGAATTCTAACCACAGTGACAGGAGACAACATCAAATTTTGTTAATGATTCGATCACTAATGTATTGATTGGGAAAGGCAATCTTTAGGGAGATTCTGGCATTGTGCCCCCTACCCCTCCCTTTTTATGAGTGCTCTCACATCAGTAGACTACTTCTTGTCAGCAAATTTGAAAGGAATTTACCAAATATTTTTGAGTGACAAACTTTGTGGAAAAAAATAAACAGAATATCAAAGATTTTTATGCTCTTTTATGAAATTTTGGATGCATCCCTCATATTAACTATTAGGCTCATCGACATCTTTTGAATGAAATTTTTAAAATATTGTATATTATGACTTAGGTGACAGCCAGGATCGGACCCTGTATCTTTTTGGCCTCCTCCTTCTCCTGTCCTCGCATTCAACTTTTAACTGATGTTCTTTTAGAATGCCAAGATGTATAAGTCCAACCAAATTCTGGACATCCATGTTGGTCGGAGGTTGGCAATCGACTGAAAAATGTGTCATGTGCCGCAATTAGTATGCCGATTGCTTGAAATCGTTTCAAGAGCCCATCATGAACGTAACATAATCGCTTCATTCGTAGCACCACCGTACCGAGGTCCTAATTAGCGTATGAGCCTCGTTGTACGATCGCTTTGATCGCAGAAGCAGCGCATCACATCTGCCTCGAATCGTCGCAAGAAAGTGGCATCGTCGTACTTTCAGCGTATTACCATCGCCTTCGCCGCAGGTCGGTCGCATAGAAGTTGCAGTGCAATCGTCTCGCAGGCTAAAAATAGAATTCGAGGAAGATTCTGCTACGATTTGCGGGATTTACACAGATCGCCATGGTCGCCACGATCGCCTTCCTAGTGAGATGGGGGTATTAAAGACTTGCGTGGGTTATTGTCGATCAATTTTGACAAGCTAGGTTTCTTTTAAAGGTTAAATTGTGCTCTATCATGGTCATTAAAATTATCCTAAAAGTTTATTTGGGGCAACCTTTTGTGTCGGTTTTTGAGGTGCTAGAAGTCTGGGAACTAATCTCGACTCTCTTTACCAACAGGGATTGTGCGAGGAAATGGAGATGATGGGTCGAGTCACCAGAGACGTTGAGCGGTTGTTTGTAGTTGATTCTGCTATTCAGAATGGTCTCGACGTTTCGTGCTCATTGGATGAAACAGAAGAGATCGTGACAGAGGTATTAAAAAAGCAATATAATAATAATAATAATAACGGTATATTTACCCAGGGTAGCCACTTCAGTTCCGAGAACTGTTTTCCCAGCGGGCCCTGTTATTATTATTACCCCGGCTAAGCTAGGCTACCTATTCAGGTGCACACAGCTTTTTACGGAATTCCTTCCTGCCGGTACCCATTTACCTCACCTGGTCGAGTGCAGCATACTGTGGATGAATCCCTTGCTGAAGAAAACTACGCCATAGCTGGGATTCGAACCCACGACCCTCTGTTTGAAAGTCCAGAGACTAATACACCGGGCCACGACGTGATACGGTGTTCATTTACGATTGAGACCTTTTGAATGTAGTCTGTAAGCACAGACCATTTTTTTACACTTCAGCCAATAACAGGTCTAGAATGAAGTCAAGACGCAAACAAGTTTTGTCTGGGTCAAATATCGAATAAATTGGCAGAGCCAGCCACAGTACATAGTGAATCTAGTCTCACCACTTCAGACTGTGTTTAATGCACTATGCAAATACGAAAAACAAAGGGTCTGTGCGTGCGGACTATTTTTTAATGAATTAGTACATCAATTTAAAAATATAATTATGTAAGTCAGTAGATAAAAAAATATCAATAAATAAAACATAAAAGTTCTGCGAGGCGCTTGATCAACGTTTTATTCAATGAGGCACACGGTTCCGAACCTTTTGCATTTCCTAGGAGGAACTCTCTACAACGCACCAATTCCTTTGAGAATGCAAGTAAAATTACAATCATGACAATGGAGGGCTGAGAGGCTTTTGTCGAAAGTTGGTCCCGAAAATGCTGGACCGGGACAGAATCGGAATCCCTTTACTCTGGCCAACGACACATTTCCACTTGTTCTTCCGAGGCAAATCTTCGGATGATCTGCAGCCCCAGTCCACCAACTTTCGCCAAAGGCCTCTCAGCTCTCCAATGTGATTTCAATTGCATTTTCAAAGAAAATTAATCGAAGCGTTGTAGAGAGTTTATTCGTAGTAAAAGCGAAAACTCCATTTCATTTCCGTCACGTCCGTGTCCCTTCTCTTTTTAATCTCCTCTACAAACACAACACCTACCGTGATTATGCAGACCCTCGACATGCTGGATCTGAATCTCGGCCAAAACATCCTGGACTTTGACTTGGATTTTACAGACATCTCAATGAATGAAGGAAATGTAAAAATAACGATTTCACATGGGAAAAGACGCCGGAATAGCATATTTGTCGTCGACATGAAAGGTTAGGCATGTGAAAATGAATACTGTCTAGTTATGTTTGGATGGGGGAGAACGGATTGTAACTTCTGAAGGTTTCCATGTCGAGGAAGTATAGTGTAAAAGGTTTCACGGTACACCATGTAACCTTCTTGGGCAAGTGTTGGTCCTGAAAAGGACCACCCAAACTCGACGTTTCGACAAGAGTGTTCTTGACTGTCGTCTCCTGAACTCTTCAGGACCAACACTTGCCCAAGAAAGATACGTGGTGTACAGAGAAGACGGGTTGATGCTTAAAGCAAATACGAACCAGCATAGTATTTACCTCAAGCACTCAAGCACTGAAATCTGGGCATGCAGTTCTCCCATAATTAACATTCTGAGCAATGTATTATTGCATTATAAGACCACTTGAGTGATACTTTGCTAATTAACTACTACATTCATATCGCAATACTTAATATAACAGGTCGCTATATATTCTTTTTACTCTTAAACAACTAAGATTGTAGGCAGTTTTGTGTGAATAGTTATTTCAAGAGATAAGACAAGCTATTTATAACCCTTCGTCACAAATAGACCCCACGCAGTGTTGGTAATACCTCGGTCATATTCGCTCTACGGCGGCCGTACGGCGAGTAAAAAACAACTTTTTTTTTTTTATTCAGACCACCTATATTAAGCTGGTACAAAAATGTTGAAACGGCTGTTTTCGACTCGCCGTACGGCCGCCGTAGAGCAAATATGACCGAGGTATTAGTTCGCTTCCCCAATGAAGGCAGGATTCCACTGATTGGACTGTCGATTTTAAACAATTATTTCTTCTAAAATCATCGTGCAATTTTCATGAACACACAATATGTAAGTTTCACAATTTATATATTTCGAGCCCATTTCATAAAGCTTGTTACATTAACAAATTAGCAATAACAGTTGAAAGCTACTGAAATCTTTCAATGCGATTGGCTAATAGTAGATTTGCTATAGAAACAGTGGCATGAAAAGGGACCCTTGTAGAATCAACATAATTTACAGCAAATATTTTTTTCACTTAAAAATGGGAAAAATAATCAATGTCTCAAATGTTCAAATAATAAGTAAAAAGTCAGTAAGCGACGTGATGTACATGTATAGGCTACATAAAGCCGGTGAAGTAAGTTTTTGGTAAAATAAGACGTTCAAAGAACTCACACTTACGTAATTATTGTTTTTGTCAAGTGATTTGAAGATAGAAAATATATCATCATTTATGTGTTTTTGAAAAAATAATTAGAGCACAAATAGATAGAGGGAAAAAAAATACACCATTATGCACTTTAAAATACTCAGTCTGGCTTGTATCTCAGAAACAGAACCCTATGTATATGATGAATTTTGGAGCTGTGGTGTTCATCACAAAAGCATATATTAAATCATTTCATTTCCCCGTTTACATAGAAAATTCAAGATCAACAGCATGGGAGAACGCATGATCGGTCCCATCATCATCATGACGTCACAACTTTACTGTGCAACTTCTCTTACCACAGTCTTCACCCATCAGCATGATCAGAGGACACACGGGATAATACTGGGGACACACAATAAGGATTTTTGTTTTAACCTAAATGAAACACCTGTCCCAACCTTTTACGTATAAAACATGGTGCAAAATACTAATTTTTGTTATTATTTGCACCAAGAAATATGCATTAGCACCATAAAAGGTGCAGAATTTTACCTGTTAAGGCGCATTATATTTGACATAAAAAATATGAAAATTTGCACCTTTCTTATATGGTTCATTTTGCACCCTCACTGCTAAAACTCCGGTGTTGATTTGACACCAGCCCGGAATGTCCACACCAGAGAAGTATTGAAACAACACCAGTTTGGAATCAAACCGATGCCGTTTTAATACTAATTGGTGTTTAACCAAAACGAAACTGGTGTTGTTTAACACTTCTCTGGTGTGGACATAATAGATACCAGACTAGTGTTAAATCAACACCGGCATTTTTTGCAGGGTATTTACCCCCCCCCCCCACCAATATTACCAATTTTTTTTTTTTTTTTTTTTTTTTTTTTATGGTGTATATTACTTTGTATGGTAAATGTAGGACCCCAAGGAAGAACAGCGGTATTTTGAAAATACAGCTGAATTGGGTGATCCTCCGTTATTGTATGTATCTCTCTTGTATATTGTATATTTTTTATCTGATTCGGAAATAAAAACAAACAAACAAACAAATTTATGCCTTGTTATCTCATGTAAACTTCAATTTTGTGTAAATATTTGTATTTGTAATGCATTAAAGAAAGGCAAGTTTCCTCGTGATTGATAATAAAGTGTCAATTCATTCATTCATTTATTCATTCATGCAAAATGTAACATAAAGGATCGGATCTTCATCAATATCTTCGCAGGGATTAGTAGGGATATATTTAGTTTAATTCAGTTTTTAATTCAATTGTATTCACATCACTTTAAAAACACATCAAGTTTACAAATCAATCCAAATTACAAAATACATCATACATTACACGTACATGTAAATTAGGTAAGTTCTAATTTGAATAATCGGTAAAAATTTTGGTGGGGATTTTAATGTTTTTGGTATGGTCTGGACCGAAATTCAGGAAGCGTTATTGAATAATTCAGATAAATATTTTCTATTTGTAATAGGTTTCATAACTACTGAGTTATACATGTATGTAGCTCACAGCAGGTGAACCTGCATTTTTGTTTAAGGTCAAATCCACCTCATAAAAATGTTGATTTGAATCAATAGAGGAAAATCAGACAAGCATAATGTTGAAAATTTCATCAAAATCGGATGTAAAATAAGAAGATATTTTCAAGTTTCGTTACTTTTCATAAAACAGTGATATGTACAACTCAGTGAAATGCAAATTAGACAGTCGGTGATGTCCCTCACTCACCATTTTTTTTTATTATTGTTTGAATTATACAACATTTCATTTTTTATAGATTTGACCGTAAGCATGGTAAGGACTGAACCATATTGACTGAACCAGATAGTATTCAACAATGCTAATTCCACATGTTCAGGGAGGAATTAATCGTTGTTTCACTTGACATTGAGGAGAACATAAGAATATTTCATATTTCATATGATAACATACAAAAGAAATAGAGAGTGGATGACGTCATGAGTCTTCTCATTTGCATTCCGACCAGGATGTACATATAACTATATTGTGAAATTAAGAAAACTTTAAAATGTCATAACTTTCTTATTTTACATCAAGTTTTGATGAAGTTTTCACTGTTATGCTTGTTGGATTTTTCTCTTTTTATTCAAATCAACTTTTTGTTGGGGTGGACTTGTCCTTAAAGTGTATGGCTTATTATGTTAACAAGTATTTGTTGTGTCGTCATGTGCAGTATTCAGTACTTTTTGATAGTCGCTTGCTGTGTCTAATGATTTACTTTAAACAATTTCGGTGGGATAATGTACATACTTTGTTTCTTTCAGTGTGGGTTTTTTTCCCTCCAAATCTGCGTTATAATTCATTATGTTTTTTGATTGACTTAACAATGCCCTTGTTATACACGGTTATCGTAAACATTAACGATTTACAAAATTCTAAAGGGGCTAATATTTATTGTACAGCTCCTGAAAATACAAAGAAATGCATTATATCATTAATTTCACTCTGAAAAAGTTTAACCAATATTACATAAAATGGGAACATACATATTTGCTGGGTAAAATGATACCAAATACGTTGTAAATTTTACGCAGTTTTGCGTTCAAATTTACCCTTAAAATATGCATTTTGCTCAATATGGGGGAAAATTACCAAACAATCATGCATGTTCCCTTTGTACACAATATTGGGAAAGTTTTTACTCGACCTTTTTTTAGACTGATGGATTTTTCAATTCCCGAAAAAAAAAACAGACCAATCGTGCATGCTCAAAATTGATGAGAAATAATCAAGAATATTGTCTACTAAATTTTGTTCAGCATTTTTCATTTTAGGTTGATCTTGTACTTTAGACTCTGAAATTGCTCGATTTGTTTATTACAGATATTGGCAAAAATATTATTAATGCATGAAAATGAAGTACAGGTAGCTGATACACGTGTTGGTTTTGTAATAAGCGGCCTAAAATGCGAGTGTATGAGCAAAAGGTATATGTTGTAATTGTGTTGAAATTCATATTGATATACCTTTTAGGCTGCTTTAATTCTTTTTGTCATATGATACAGACATTCCCCTACATAACCTTTAGTAATAAAAAGGGAAATCATGGCTCAGATAATGATCCCGATAACACATGCAGACTCATCACGTGTACCTGATAATGTTTCAATAAATAAGGTATCGACATTTTCATTACTAGAATTCGAATCGTCACGCGTTTTGTATACAAGTTGATAAGATGCTGTCTACATTATTGTATTGTACAACAATGTTTACAATGTTGTACAATGTTGTATAAAACAAAATGAGGAATATTATAGAAAGTAGAAACAGAGCTCTTGAACCAAGTTTGTGTGAAACCATGTAATTGAAAATCATATAATAAGCTATGCATTAAAACCATGCAATAAGGAAGTTTATTTGCTCAGCTCTTTAATTTTACAGCTAAGAAAGAAAAACAAATTACACTACTAGTGGGTAAAGTAAAACTACCCGCTAAACCACCAAGACATAAAAATGGAAATCAATATATTCATTATATACATTCCGATCCTCAAAATTCAAGGGATCTTATTCACATGCGATGATGATGATAATGATGATGAATTTTTCATTGAACTTGAAAAGGCTAATCAATAAAATGATACATGGCTTGTCAAAATTGACAATTGAATGCAGAAATAAAGCAGCGAGAACTCTCACACCCCCTCCTAAAAATAGATTAAAAAGTAATCTTTATTTTATTACTCGAAATGAAATTTTAAATACAAATACTCCGAAATTATTTTTGCCAAATTGATCGTGGGCCATTCAGCCAGTGTGCAGCGCCAGATCGACGTAGCTCAAACCCTTTTGGTGAACGCCAGACAGGGTATTGAGCAGCAACTCCTATCTTTTAACGCCTTTTGGTCTGACGCGTCCGCGGGGCTTGAACTCCCGACCTCCCGGTTGTGGGACGAACGCTCTACCAACTGAGCTAACACACCAAGAGACAGAGAGAGAGACAGACAGAGAGAAGGGGGGGGGTAAAGTGTAGTATCATCTTTTATTCAGGTTTACCGCTTTAGTTTTTTATTGTATGAAGAAGAAGGGGGATCTATCCTTTAGATAAGCATGAAATATACTTGTATTTATTTTGATCTAGATATGTTCTTTGGTACCAATTTGCTATTTTGAGTATTTAGGGATGACCTTCTTGGTCACTTATCGCCGGTTTGGGGGAAGCTGGTCACAAAATATTAAGCAAACAGTTAAAATTCCAAAATGTTTTAAAGTTCTTATTTCACATGTAATTTGACATTTAAAGGTCAAGTCCACCCCAGAAAATTGTTGATTCGATAGAGAAAAATTAAACAAGCATAACGCTGAAAATTTCATCAAAATCGAATGTAAAATAAGAAAAATTATGGTATTTTCATGTTTCGCTTATTTTTCACAAAAATATATATGCACAACCCAGTGATATGCAAATGAGAGAGTCGATGGTGTCCCTCACTCACTTTTTTCCTGTTTTTATTGTTTGAATTATAGAATATTTCAATTTTCACAGATTCGACAATAAGGACCAACTTGACGTAACCCTAAACTGTTAAAATAATGATAATTCCACATGTTAACGGAGGAATTAGATTTTGTTTTACAAGAGAATGATGAGAAGAATATAATTTTTCATATTTCATATACTAAAATACACAAGAAATAGCGAGTGGGTGATGTCATCAGTCTGCTACTGCATACCGACCAGGATGTGCATAATTATAAATGTTTTGTGATATTAAGCAAAATTTTGAAATGCCATAACTTTCTTATTTTACAACCGATTTTGATGAAATTGTAACACAGCAAAAACTGTGGTGTTAACCGGTGCACATAGAGGACCACACCAGTTATTTTACACCGATGTTAAATTGACAGTGTTAGTTTAACACATATAGGTGTTATTACAACACCTTTGGTTGTCACATCAACACCCTTTGGTGTTATGTTCAATCCCTAGGGTGTAATTTTAACACCTCAGGGTGTGGTCCTCTATTAACACCAATTGGTGTCAGTTTTGACACCTCGGTTTTTACAGTGCAGTATCATGCTCCTTGGATTTTGCTCCTTTTATTCAAATCAACTTTTGTTGGGGTGGACTTCTCCTTTAAAGGCACCTTTGCTAAATTGCTAATAACATATTTTTTAAACGTAAAATCGAACAAACATGCTCGTATAGTGATATATTTTTTGGTATGGGACAAGGAAGAATAAAACGCAGATATGTTCACGACGTTGAAGTTCTGGGTTATTTCATGGAAAAAATGCCAGTTAAGGTTACTATTTTCTAAAATGTAGAACTGTTTGTTGTTTGAAGGTTTACCTTATACAGCTAATTGTTCTGGACTTTGAGTTGGTCAATTTTCTTCTTTCAACAATAAACGTACAGTTTGCGATAAGGTTATCATGGTTATGTGTGATATTGAGCCAGGCATTCGGGTTTTCTTAGGGATTTTCCCTGTTCTTTCCCCTGACGAACCAAATGGCTTGCTTACAAAGTGGTTACATCACACAATTGTTGAACATTTGTGTACGCTAGCATCTCTCCACACATTTTGAAACTGTTATCATACAATGCACAATTTCAGGTCATAATAATACGACTTTCAGATATACATGTACTTCATAATGCGTTTAAAATCTACATTCTGTAATAAAATAAAACTGGAAATATTCCCAACTATATATTTTCAACACGAATCACTTTCCAATCTTCCCCAAGAAACTGGTGGCATCATTTAGCAACCAAAGCAACCAACCGTGAACATCTGTATTATTTTGTATTTCTTTAGAAATTCGAAACTGCATGAATTAATTGGTATTTCGTTGTCACTCCATCTCTTTAAACTCCTTGATTTATCATGATTATGCTATACATGTAGTGTACGGGCTTTCTCAAATTGTAGCGCATGTCATAATACGTTGTTGAATAGCAACCTTCGATCACCATCGTAACGACTGAACAACCAAGGTCGTTAATGTACATGTAACCGTATATGAGTAGCCGTTTATCTCACAATGAATAGGTCTGACGTTTAATCTGGAATTGTTTTGGTTCGCGTTGGTAGTTCCAATTCTATAATTTCGGAGGGAGTCCCTACATTTTTTTGTGGGCCACTGTTCTGGGAGAGGCATGGGATTTTCCCTGTTGCTATCCAAAGTTTATTTATCGGTTTGTCTATTCCTTTGCTCTTGTTTAAAATCATCACCGGTCTTGGTTGGTAGCTCATCTTGACCATGTCCCCATCCTATGCTATCTGTGTTAGCTGATATGTATTCTGTGTTCTTAAGTATTGTTGAAAACATGTACAACGAATGTCATAAAGATATTATTTTAATGAACACCATAGAAAAACACAAATTTCCATGAAAGTAAAGACAAATGCACGCGCTAAACGCGAGGAACATTTTTTATGGCAGGTGGTGTTTTGGGGAAGATTTTGATTTTCATTTTCAAGATTTTTATTTTTTCCAGAAATTTTTTTTCCGGCTTAAATTCAATGAATACGTGGAATTTTCCGTTTTCCTTTTCGCAGAAAACTGGGACGCTAATGCTGGCCTATCTCAGTGTTGCGTTGCGGTACCACCCGTTAACGCAACCGTTTTGTTTTCCTGACGGGGGGAGGGGAGCTTTGACGCATGATGTGGTTCCTCTTAACCTGACGCAACGTGCTGCCACCCACCCATTTTGTACAAGCCTTCATCGAGAACCTTTCCTGTATCCCGTCTTACAAAGAGTTATGATAGATCCATTCAATCTCAACTGTATGGAAATCCATCCATACCATTTTTTTACAGGAAATATGCAAAATCCACTTACTTAACAAAAAGATTACACTGAATCTTCAAGAGAACAATGGATGTATGAATATACATCATATCTAGAAAATATTTTGAACAAACAGGTATAATTGTAAATGTTGCCGTTGCTGGCTTTCCATAGTTGTGATTGATTGGATTAACTATTTGTAAGACGAGGCGCTGGCCACCTATTGCTGATTTAGGGTTGGCTGATCACAATATCAGTTTATCATTATAAGCGAAATTTCCAAATGTTAAATTACCTATTTAAAATGCACTTCGACACTAAAAAGGCAACTTTGATAGTAACTGATTTCATTTATACGTGAAAAGAACGAGCATGATAATGTACTGAACTATTTCAAGACAGCGGAAGAAGCAAAATAAAGCGTTGTCGTGTTCATGATATTCAAGTTCTACGTCATTTGATTAAAAAAATGTCAGTTAAGGTTAAGATCTTAAATGCAAAATTGTTTGTTGCTCGAAGCTTTACCCCTTACTGACTTATGTTCTGACTTCTGCTCTGACTTCTAGAAGTTCTAGTTGATCTAGCCTTCTTTCAAAACTAGCCACACACTTTAAGTGTGATTTTTGTGTTATTGTTTTCTTGGCCAAATAAATGGCTTCTTTTGCGAGGTATCTACATGACATAATTTTCTTGCCTTTGTGTAAGTTCACACCGCTGGCAACTTCCCACACCTGTACCCTGCATATTTCATGTTGTACAAATAATGCACAGTCATTTATGAGTGTGATGTGGCAATGCAGCGCAATAGATGGTATTTGCAATATGCGAAAACACGAGCCGTTTTTGCCTAGTGCTTTTCCATGTTATTGCGAATACCCGAGGTACCTGCATGGCCAATAACATCGCGAATTTTTAAAGATGTGCATTATTTGTTTTATAAAACGGGTCGGCAGTATAAATTTGTAGTGGAACGGTTGTTCGAAGTTTTCGAGGGATCGCACAGATAAAGATTTCACACCCGTACCTGCTTTCTATTAGGACATGACTCACTGGTGTATCTACACTCTAAAAAAAGTTTATCCAATTTAGGGTAAAATGGGAACATGTATGTTGGCTGGGTAAAAAGATACCAAATATTTTGTAAATTTCAGGCAATGCTGCGGTGAAATAACCCAATATGGGGTAAAAAAAAAATACCCAGCAAACATGCATGTTCCCTTTTGACCAAATATTGGGTAAAATTTTACTCAGATGGCGTCGCAGTTCTTACGCACTATGGGTAAAATGATGCACCAAAAATGCACAGTGCTGCACAAAAATGCATGGATATGACGTGGCCGATAATTAAAAAATGAACACGTGAGTATACCATTCCTGTCCAAACCATATTGAACTTGATAAGCGTTGATTTATGCTTTAGTGTTCGGGCTCCTTAGATTGAAGCGTTTGATATGATATTCAGTTGAAAAGCAACCTACGGTCAACATCGCAACGAGCAAACAACCACCGTCGTTGATGTAACAGTTAGGAGCAGCCTTTTATCCCACAATAATAGATCTACCTTTATAGGGTATTTTTGGTTCGCGTTGGTAGATCAATTCGATAGTTTCGAAATAAACTTTTCTTCTTTGTATAAAGGCATTGTTCTGGGGGAGGCGCGGGATTTTCCCTTTACTGAACAAAGTTCATTGATCGGTTTGTCCCCTTGCCCTTTTTCAACCCTTCATCTTTCTAATAAAAGTGCTGCAACATGTAATTTATTTGGATGAGAGATTAAATAATGGATTATATACTGTAAAAAAAAATGAAATAATGAAATAAATTTATCCAATGCGGGAAGCATATTGTCCAGTAGGGTTGAAAAAGAAGCAACAATTACTTTAGAATGGGCAAAATTGTCATCACACTGGATACATAAAAATGCCCAAAAGAAATGCTCAATGTTGTTTGGACACAATAACACTCTCATGGAGCATTCTTACCCAATATTTTTAGAGTTTATTGAGTGTTAAAAGTCGGGCAGTTTTTTATAATTTTTTCTTTAATATTCCATTGATATAGGTCTATATTATTTTTACTTAATTTTGAAAGGTGTTTTTTTATCAAGGTCAATGTACTTGATGTTAAGATCAGATAACTGCAACCAATATTTTAAGTGTGTGCAGTATGAGCAGGTGCGGCAAAATAGTAGGATTTTTTTATGAAAACTGCCTTTTTTTGTCCAAAATAAAATGTGTCCTTTTTCAAAATGAAATACCTTTCTTGAAACTTGAAATAAAACGCAATACATTTTAGGTTACAAAATCACACAATTTTGGCTGGCGCTTCGTGCTCGCATCAAATATTGTTTACGCATCCTGTTCAGTATTACAAAAATCCTAACAATGTCAAATTCTGAGGCTGGAATATCGAAAAAAATTCGATTTCTGAGATATGTATCATTAAATGCAGTTCTTAACAGGTTCCCTTTCTGGTCAGTATATAAAAAATAATTCAGCTCGCGCTTTGCGCTCAAATTAATTATTTTAGACATATATTAGTCTATATCTTGATAGCAACAACTATTCAGAATGTTTATTCTCCATGTCTTATTAAAAATACATGAAATGTTCAGAAGTCTGAGCTCGCGATTCGCGCTTTCAGAATCTCGCAAGGATGCCCTTTTGTAAATAACGTCCAAAAACCGAGTTTCACAACTTAAGATTTGAAAATTTTTCCAAACCTCTCGCTCGAGGAAAAAAATAAGCCTAAATGTATACCTTATCAACTAGAAATCACTTCAAATAGGCTATGCTCAACATAATTACTATAAAACACACAACTACTTCAAGCATGGTAAAAGTATTTGTTGTATATGCCCATATAAGTGCCTTTTTGGCTCCCCCCCCAAAAAAAAAGCACGAACATACGTTCCGCTGCCCCTGACAACGAATCCCCCCCCCCGCCAACCGAGCGCTTTGCTCATTCGGATTCCGAGCTTATTGGACGCTAAAATCAATACGATCATTCAAAGCGCTGATTTACCACTATTTTTGAAAAAATGACGTCACTTCTTTTCTAATAAGCTATGGACGTAATGGATAAATGTTCCGAAGGTTCGTTTGTCCAAAAACGAAATAAGGTTCGTTGTTCCGAAGGTTCGTTAATCCGAAAACGAACTAAGGTTCGTTGTTCCGAAGGTTCGTTAGTCCGAAAACGAAATTAGGTTCGTTAATCATTACGTTTTCGGACTAACGAACCTTCGGAATTACGAACCTCATTTCGTTTTCGGATTAACGAACCTTCGGAATTACGAACCTCACTTCGTTTTCGGACTACCGAACCTTTGGAATTACGAACCTCATTTCGTTTTCGGACTTACGAACCTTCGGAAATACGAACCTTCGGAATAACGAACCTTCGGAATATCCGAACCTTCGGAATAACGAAGCTTCGGAATTACGAATGTATGCGTATTTTTTTAACCTACATTTTTGTAATTCTTAAGATGTCTAGTGAATGAATTGTGATGTTCCAAAAACGAAATATTGTCCCATGGGGTTCAAATCCAAGATGGCGTCCAAAATGGCCGCCATATTCATGGAATTTTGATTTTCTTACATAGATTCCGACACAAACATTCATTTGCCACAAAATTAGTGTAATATAGAAGATGAATAAATTTTCCACAAGTTGATACTATTCATAGGTGATGAAAAGGTAATTCGGCTAAGATTTTAATGAGAAATACGCAATTTTGATATTTTTCCCAAAAATTGAAAATTTGCGAAATACGTGATTTACCATAAATCTAATGAAAATAAGGGGATTGCCTTGAAACTTTCTAGAAATATTATGAATGTTAGTTATAAATGCACAATGTCAACATTCGATATGAAAGAGGATGTATCAACGAGAATATTGGCAGGCTTCATACCACCATAAGTATCTTCATTTGCTTTGATAGAAGGAAAATGTGCTGAATTTATTATTTCGCAAATTTTCAATTTTGGGGAAAAAATCTCAAAATTGCACTTTTCTCATTGAAATCTCACCTGAATTACCTTTTCACCACCTATGAATAGTATCAACTTGTAGAAAATTTATTCATCTTTCATATGACACTAATTTTGTGGCAAATGAATGATTGTGTCGGAATCTATGTACGAAAATCCTAATTCTATGAATATGGCGGCAATTTTGGACGCCATCTTGGATTTGAACCCCATGGGACAATATTTCGTTTTGGGAACATCAAAATTCATTCACCAAACATCTAACGGATTACAAAAATGTAGGTTAAAAAATATATTAATATGGTGCATGGGAACCCTATTTCTCCCCTACTATGACCTTCCCGTCCCCCACGCTCCATCAATGTTCATCATCTGGATGGAACTAGTTGTGCATTGCCTCACTCATGACCTTGGAGCAATGGAAAAGTACTCAAGTACACAATTAACAGTGTATGGGGCCATACCCACACACACGCGTATGCGCAATAGCAAAAGTAAGGAACTTTGTGCGTGCTTGACCTTTTGGAGAACCTTTTTTCCTCCAAAGAGGGCGCTTTAGCTCTATCCACCCGTATCTGGGGGGCGTTTCATGAAAGGACTTGTCGGTCGTTTTATCCGACAAGTCCCATTTCATCCGACAGTTACCATAGGAAAAGTGCCTCTCAGCCAATCAAAATCATGGAAAGATGTCAGATTTGACAACTTGTCGGATAAAAATATTGATGAAACGCTCCCCAGAACATCTACCTCCCTGGACATCCACCCCCTTATGACAGGTACCCCCTAGGACAAGTACCCCCTAGGACATCTACCCCCCCCCGGACATGGCGGACCATAAAACATATTTCATATCATTTTCACATGATTCTTATGAAAGATAAACACAGAGGCCCGTATTCTGATAGCAGGTTTAACTTAAACTCAGGTTCAAAGTTGTGGTTTAAGTATGGGAAGCCAAAAGTATCGAAATTGTTATTAAGTTGTTTGTTTCTTATGTTAACTGTGCATTTTCCTGATTCATCGATGGTGAGGACAATCATCTATTTTATACTTCCTAGACAATTATGAATGATTTGAGAGCCAAATGAGCTGAAGTACGAAATATCTACTGTTAGTGATTTATGTAACAATTGGCTATCCATACTTAAACCACAACTTTAAACCTGAGTTTAAGTTAAACCTGCTATCAGAATACAGGCCAGAGTGTTCGTAGTCACTCAAGCTCATGGAGTATAGTCCAGGATAGGCCCATAGAAACTTGACCAAACCTTGTTTTTTTATATATACAATATTTTTTGATGGTTTCTTGTCGATTCGAGGGTGCTGATTACGAATCTGGATGATGGCACTCGTGTAACCTTGAGCATTTTCCGCAAATTGGCAAAATCCAATATGGCCGCCAAAATATGCACATTACCCAAGGAAATCATAAAATTGTCCGCACATTGGCTATGAAATGCATGAAATCATGTGGCAGGAGTGAAATACTCTCTGAAAAAATGATTTTTGACAAAACATTTATTTTCCTGATATTCAAAATGGCCGCCATAGGCAATTGTATACTCTATTATGTACAAAAATGATCACTAAACTGCAAAAAATCGATGTATGAACGAAGTGATATATGCAAATCATCATTACTAACGAGATATATCATTTATTATGTCATATATGGAAACATTGCTGTATTTTGATATGTAAAATAGCCGCCACTGGCCAAAATAGTATTATGTACAAAGGCTATGGCCGGGGCCAAAAAAATGACAAGAGTGATCACTAAAATGCATATTATTAGGATAAACGAGTGGACTACTGACTAGAAACATCATTGTTAATATGCCATTTATGTGATAAATGCTGTATTTTGAAATTCAAAATGGCCGCCATAGGCCCTATATTTATCATGTACAATGCGAATGGAGAAACTAATTTTCACACGAGTAATAAACATAAAATGCATGTAATTGTAATCTACGAGTAAAATATTGTCTGACAACATGTTTTATAGCAAGACATATCATTTATTTTGTCATGCATGAGATAAATGCTGTATTATGAAATTCAAAATGGTCCCTTAAGGTCCTAACAGTATTATCTACAATGTGAATGGGGACATATAATTTTGTAAGAATTTGGATTTGCTTGACTATGACATCCATATAATCCTGTTGTATGAGTAAAATGTTATTTGAAAACACATATGTTTTAATTATAGCATTTCTTCTGCCATATAGGTGATAATACTGTATTTTGACATTCAAAATAACCTCTACAAACCCTAACTAAATTATGTAACATGCGAATAGGGAAACTAATTTTCACAAGAGTGAGAATCATAAAATGCATATAACTGTGATGTACGAGTAAAAATATTGTCTTAAACATGATTTCTAACTAAATACATCACATATTGGTCGTGGAAGTAATAAATGCTGTACTTTGAAATAAAAAAATGGCTGCCATAGGTCCTAAAAATATTATGTACTGTAACATGGAACATATAATTTTGACGGAATTTGGCTATGCTTGACTCTAAATATTGCATATAATTGTGAGGTGTGATGTAAGGGTGAAATATTGTCTAAAACCATGGTTTCTAACTAGATATATCATAATGTTGTGTAATTAAGGTGATAAATGTTGCATTTTTAAATTGAAAATTGCCACCATAGGCCCTTATCGTATAATACACAATTTGAGTGGAGACAAATAATGTTCACAAAAAGGGCCTATGGCAGTCATTTTGAATGTTGAAATACAGTATTTATCACCTAAATTATATAAGATATGATATGTTATAAATCATGTTTTCAGACTATATTTCACTCATACATCACCATTTGGCCAAGCAAAGCCAAATTCTGTTGAAATGATTTATTCCAATTCACATTGTGCATAATACCGTAAGGGCCTGTAGCGGCCATTTTGTCTTTCCAATAACAGTATTTATCACCTAACTGGCAGAATGAATTATATATCTTAATAGAAATTATGCTTTCAGACAATATTTTACTCATAGATCACTATTACGTGCATTTATGGTGCTCACTCCTGTGAATATTGGTTTCCCACTTTGCATTGTACATAATACTGTTAATGTCTATGGCGGCCATTTTGAAAGTCAAAATACAGTATTTAACACAAACTTGAAACCTGAATGATATATTTCGTTAGAAAATACGTTTTTAAACAGTATCCCATTAATTTATCACATGTATATGCATTTTGGTGCTCACTCTTGTGATTTCTTTGCTCCTCTTTCTCATTGTGCATAGCACTTTTAGGGCCCCTGGCAGCCATTTTGAATATCAAAATACAACATTCATCACATACATGGGATATTTATAATATATTTCGTTAACAATTATGTTTTTAGTCAGTATTCCACTCGTTTAATCTTAATGATATGCATTTTAGTGATCACTCTTGTGATTTTTTTGGCCCCAATTGCCATTGTACGCAATACTGTTTGGGCCAGTGGCGGCTATTTTACATATCAAAATACAGCAATGTTCCTATATATGACATAATAAATGATATATCTCGTTAGTAATGAAGATTTGCATATATTACTTCGTTCATACATCGCAATTTTTTGCAGTTTGGTGCTCATTTTTGTGAAAATTAGTTTTCCCTATTCATATTGTACATAATAGAGTATACAAGGGCCTATGGCGGCCATTTTGAAAATCAGGAAAAAAAATATTTTGTCAAAAATTATTTTTTCAGAGAGTATTTCACTCCTGCCAAACAATTTCATGCATTTCATAGCCAGTGTGCGGAAAATTTTATGATTTTCATGGGTAATTTGCATATTTTGGCGGCCATATTGGATTTGCCAATTTGCGGAAAATGCTCAAGGTTACACGAGTGGCATCATTCAGATTCGTAATCAGCTTCCTCGAATTGACGAGAAACCATAAAAAAATATTGTATATATAAAAAAACAAGGTTATGCCTCTTCTATCCTGGACTAGTAGGGGGAAAATCCAATACCATAGTATGTAGAAACAAGAGGAACCGATCGATCAGGCGTATGATAATTTCTTCCTCACTTATGATTCATTTGTGTGTCTTTTATAAATCACCATTTTAAGGAGCATAGAACTTTAGCAAAATTGCAAAAAAAAAATAATTAACTGATCGAAATTATATTTTTTCAGGTCATATGATTTATATTCCAGCTAGACAAGTACCTGATTAGCGTACTGTTTTTGTTGTACTGTATATCGTCATTCATCTAAGTAATTTAAAACGAAATATGAGAATGAATTAATTTTTATTGAAATTTTAATGAGCTGGGATTTAACACGTGAGTGAACGGGAGTCAAAATACGTGTACCTTTAAGTGTGTCCTACAATGTTTCCGCAAATATTGTTTTGTTCAGTTGGTTGAATTCGATCGCATGTAAAATTTAAGTGTGTGAGCGAATCGAACGCACGTGTCATGGACGTATCGTACCGCTCACAAGATCATTTATGATAATTCAGCTGTGATTGTAGCTTGAGAGTTTTTTTTTGTAAAGCCAAATAGGGACAATCAACTTAGCAACGTTTGTCTGAAGCACCAGTGGCATTGATAGTCGAATACAAAAGAGTGGAAATCTCCTTGGACGTTTTCGCAATTGTAATTGTTGTCGAAAGTATTCGATAATCGGTCAGCATTTGATAATCTAGTAACATGAATAAGAAGATAGGATTCATCGGATTCGTCCCAAGAAATCATGGAATTCGCAAGGGTTTCCCTGTCAAAATTGCCTTCTTCCATCAGTCGCATCATTATCAAATTGCTCAGGTAAGGTAATCTATTTACTTATTTATTTTCGCATTTTTTTCGGATTAACAGATTCAGCTGTAGGCCTATGTGATTGAACAATGAACAGAAATAATAACAGTACCCATTCACCTCACCTGTGTTAAGAAGAGCAAAATGTGGTTAAATTTCTTGCGGAAGGAAAGCACGCCGGCCATGACTTGGAATCGAACCCACGTCCTTCAGATTGATAGACGAGAGTCATAACCACTAGTCCACGACGCCCCCACAAAGATACGTTGGAATTATTATCAAGATTATTATTGGGCGCCAAGTGTCCGATGCTAGATTGCCGTTATTCTTATTGCTGTTGTTAGAGTGCCGGGCTTAAACAACATGCTTAAAATTTTAAACCGCGTTTTTACACTCCAAAAAAGTTTACCAAATATTGGATAAAATGGGAACATGTATGTTTGCTGGGTAAAATGATACCAAATACTTAGCAAATCTTACGCAATAATGCGTTGAAATCGACTCTTTTAACTTGTATTTTGCCCAATATTGGGGAAAGAACGCACAGCAAGCATGCTCGTTTTCTTTCAATTCAATATTGGGTAAAAGTTTTACTCTTCCTTTTCAGCATGTTCAGAGTGTACTATGTGGTAAGAATAATAGTTGGTTTAAATAATCTATGAGACCTTGAATTATTTGCAATGATTGAGCAGATTGCCTCACTTGTTGAGACATTCTAATCGGCGTACGTCGACAGGTACAACAATTATTCTGTAGTATTGGGCTCAAGGGATTCAAGATTCAAGAGCTTAACACTAAGGGGTTCGTAATACTAATCTATTCGCATGCCTTATTTCTGTACACTTGTCGAAACATCTTCATGACATAAAAATGCATGAATTCATTGCACACTTGAATGACATGCATAATGCCGATTTTTAATACAATTATTTTATTGTTCGATTATCAATTCATTGATGATGGAACTTATCTTATTTAGGTCAAGTGCAACAATAAAGTTAAAAAATAATAAGAAGTAAAAAAAAAAAAACGAAATGAAATATACCTTGGTCACATTTGCTCTACGGCGGCCGTACGGCGAGTCAAAAACAGCCGTTTTATTAATCTTAATTCAAACCACCTATATGCAGCTGGTACAAAAAATGTTAAAACGGCTGTTTTCAACTCGCCGTACGGCCACCGAAGAGCAAATGTGACCAGAGCTTGTTAATGAAGGTTTTCCTGAATAAAAATGGTATAAGTTATGTATAATTACGAAATGCCCAATTTCTTTAATATACAACTTATTCATATCTAACTTTATATTATACGAAATATAAATGTCAATAAAATCATTATATTTTTATTCATCATACTTATAATAATACGTATAATTTCCCCTAAATAACAACCAACTGAGGCTCAACGATAACAAAATATGCCAGATATACCAACGGGATACCACGAAATAATACATTACAGGGACAGAACTTATCGAAACATTACAAGATCTAGAAATAACGAAACAAAATAAACACAAGACGATATGAGAAACAAGAAGAAAACGGACAAAAGTTCACAATCGCTGAAAAGGGTGTACGGTACACATTGTGTAAAGTCAAGGTGGGTGTTTCATGAAGCTGTTCGGAAGTTAAGAGCGACTTAAAGAACGACTGGTGATCCTTTCACCTATATTCGGGTTCTTACGCGCTTAGTAATCACCAATGAACTTTAATTGCGGAATATCATTTACCCCCCCCCCCCCAAAAAAAAAGGATCACCAGTCGTTCATAAAGTCGCTCTAACTCGCGATCAGCTTTTATTATGAAACGGCCCTCTGGTGGGGCTGAGATAGAAGCACCCTACGTCCTGTACATTGAAACTCCGGGGGCCCGTAACACAAAGCTTAGCAATGATCGGAGAACATTTTTTCTACGATTGATTCCATTGACTACAATTTAGTATCATTCCTGAAAATCAAGCGTACGATTAATCTTTAACCTTTTGTGTATACGGGACCTCGCATTTGCATTGGGCGTGTAGGGGTGTAATTGCGTGGGGTTTTTGCTATGATTATTCCGGGATTATCATATGAACAAACCTCTCCTTCTACAGATAAAAAATGCATTATGTATAATACATAATGCATTTTTTATATGTAGAAGGAGAAGTTTGTTCTTCTGATTATCGAGCTTAACACGGATGTCTTTTTAACACATGGTATTCCTGAGATACCTTACATTTAGCGTTATGATCTTGGACCATTTATATATAATCTTAGCAAACAAATGAACAAGTCCAGCAGATCGTGTAGGGCATGTAGGGTAATGATGGACATTGACGTTCTTTTTAAACATACATGAAGTGTTAATAACAGATGGAAATTCATGCTTGCCAAGGTTATATATTAATCGCCCCAGATGATATCGAAAAAAGGGTCAGATATCTAAAAAATACCATGTGTAAAAAAAATCCGTGTGTGCTAGAGCATTAGAATGACAAATAATGAATAATGTTTTTTATGTAGAGGGAGAAGTGCTGTTGAAATGCTAATCATGGCAAAAACCACACACATTTACACCTTAATTCAAAATCTGAATAATAAATGTAGGGTGCATATTAGACAATATTCAAATAGGAAATAAGATCTAACCTTACATATAATTCCATTATTTTTTTTCAAGTTTTATGTATATGACCCTTCTATGTAAGTTAGTCGTTGGTAGTTAGGCCAGTAAATTTCCGATTTAAAACTTTGTGAATATTATTCATTCATTCATGACATAAAAAAGCAAGTATGGTTTTATTGCATACTGATAAATAATGTATTGCATTCGATCCATTCTAAGGCTTGTCTCATGTCTTTGTTGCTGCGTCAAGTAAATATATTGGTGGTCTTTATGCATGCGTTGTCTGCCAGAAAAAAGTATATGATATTTTCAGGAAGATTTAAGTCATTGAGGTAGACAAGGAAAAGTAATGGACCCAATATTTAGCCTTATGGAACTCCACATGGAATCACTTAAGATACCAAGATGCAACCCGGATACTCCTATTGGAAAATCTTGGTCGTTACTTGGTCCTTGCTTGGTCGAGGAAGGCAGGAGTAACTGTGATCAGATGGGCGATGGTCCGAGCACTGGACTGGGCTGGCTGCTGGCTTCCTCCGACTAAATCAGCTTTTGTCTTGGTCGCGATAAGTCAAATATCTTTGGAATTTTAATCCATGCATCACGTCTCATCACGACTTCCCTCACTTAACACATTAAGATCGATTAATGATTAAAACCACGCACACATGGATAAAAAGTGTTTTCGAGAACCCAGAACCATAATGGCATTGGGGGTGATAAAGCCGGGTTTTTTTTTGCTGTTTCACCGAGTCTCTGGAACTCTCTCCCCCACACAATTCATTTCCCAGTCCTCATTCCAGTCATTCTTGGAGTTGATAGGTGTTCATTACAAGAGAATCGGAGGAGCCGTGGAGTAGTGGTTCCGACTCTCGTCTTGTAAACAGAGGGTCGTGTGTTCAAATCCTACCGCGGTCTGGCGTTCTTTGACAAGGCGTTAATCCGCACTTTGCCACTCCCGACCCATGCGCCCAATGGGTACCCGGTAGGATGTGAAAGTCGTTGTAGCCGGTCCAGTACTGTGTGCGCATCGCTGGCGACTGACTGGAATACTCCCCAGGAAGTGGAGGATAGGCGTACAATGTGTGTACAATGAGTGACTAATTGAATCCAAAGACCGGGTTAATAATATAATCTGTAAAGCGCTTAGACACGTGGGTCAGATGTATCAAGCGCTATATAAAAGTGAAATATTATTATTGTTATTGTTATTATTATTAAGTTAGTATAGGTACTCATTATAGGCGATTGCAATGTATGTAGTGATAAATATATTAAGAAACTTGAAGGTACAAATATATATATCTTATTTCATTTACCTATTACGCAGATAATCGCAGAACATGAGAGGTGGGTGGGGTATGAACCGAATACCCGGGCTATATCGGTGATGTTGGATACGGACTCAGACGTGATTTTAGAGACGAGTTCGAGGAAAGGTGTAACACAAAAGAGGGTAAGAAATAATTGAATAAAAACATTCTTACATGAAACCTTTCGCCGATCACTGGCTGATCCAGGGGAGGGGCAAAGTCGGCCCGTAAGCCCCCTCCCCTTTGAGAGGCACAATTACAATTTGCAATGTAAAAATGACGTTAAAACAGAAGTCTGCCCCCCCCCCCCCCCACCTTGAAAGTGAACACCTTTTTTGTGTGAAACTATTCCGTGGACGACATGTTCTTAAACTTCTGTTGAAATATTTTAGTTTTCCTTGTCAAATATTTCCTCGGAAAATGCCCCCCTCCCCTTTGGAAAATCCTGCATCCGCCCTTGATCTCGATGATCAACACCCTTGAAACCCCATTTCAATTATCATGATTATATGCATGTAAACAAGAATGAAATAAATGAAAGGATAACGATACATGAGAACATGAAAAATGAACATTAACAACATGAAAAAATAATAACAATTATTATAAAACTATGTTATGAATTATTATTAATTTTCAATTATTTTCAACTATTATATTTGTACACAATATTCGACTTCAGACAGGTGAAATTTCTTCGTTTATTTCGTCATATGGGCTATCGTGTTAAATAATATTGTATGATTTGCAGTCTTGGGATCAAGATGATTTCATCCAGCCACAATTTTGTAAAAAGTCAATCATTAATCATATCATGAATAGCTGATTATACTAAATCATTCTTATTTACTACATATTAACCTTGGGTCAGGGGCGGCGGAACGTATTTTCGTTGGGGGAGCCAAAAAGAGCTCTTATAGTGGGCATTTTGGTGCAAACATAATTATATTTTCACCATGAGATTATCAACTGTGTGAAGTAGTTGTGTGTTTTGTAGTAATTACATTTGGCAAAGCCTTTTGAAGTGATTTCTGATTGATAAGATATATGCTTTCTGTTTTCCTCTAGCGAGCGTAACGAGCGAGGGGTTTGAAAGAAATATATAAAATTGTAAAAACACGCTTTTTGGTCTATTACGGTAATTACGGTGCTAACTACTGTCAAAATGACATCCTTGTAGGATGTTGCGGGCGCAAATCGCGAGCCTAACGTGTGGACATTTCATGTAATTTTGTTATCATAAAAAATATGTGCATGTAACTATATCAACGCGGGCGCGAAGCGCTAGCTAAAATATAGAAATACTGACCAAAAACGGAACCTGTTAAGGACTGTATTTAGTGACGCATGAATAGGATACGTATCTTAACAATAAAATAATTCGAGCGTGAAGCGCGAGCTGAAAATTTGTGATTTTAACGACTTGCCTCATGTAATAAAGAATGGTCAAGTTACAATGTTTGCCGACGACAAAACATTATTTTTTATCAGAATTCGATATAGATAGTATAAAATTGGTTTTACAAGACGATGTAAATGCTCCAAACCAATTGTTAAATTTAAATAAGTTAATCATCAATGTTGAAAAGACAAATATGATGATACTGGGGTCAAGACAAAGAATGAACAATTATAATAAATCTGATTCAGATATTTCTATTACATTTGATGATAAAGTAATAAAGAAGGTTCAGTCTACTAAGTGTTTAGGTGTCATAATAGACGATTAACTTCTTTGGCATGATCATGTAAAACACGTTAGTTAAAAAGTATGTGCTGCTCTCGCCATACTGAAAAAGGCTAATCCGTTAATTGATGTTACCACGGCAAAAATAATTTATAACTGTTTAATCCAAAGTCAAATTGACTATTGTTGTGAAGTATGGGGCTTACTATTTATCACACAAACGAATCTAATAATAAAACTTCAGAAACGTGCTGCCAGAATATTATTAAAAGCTATCGTCCTCACCCCGTCTGATCAACTATTCAAAAACTAGAATGGTTCTCCTATCCCCAAAGAGGAATGTACTTCCGATAAATATTCATATTTAAGAGTTTAAATAATTCATCTTCCAATTTCTTTAATGATAACTTTAAATTAGTATCCGAAAAACATAACGTAAATGCAATATCTGCCTCCAACCTACAACTCGATGTCCCAAAATGCAATACTGAAAACTCTAAATGCTCATTCATTATCTCCTCAATACCAATGTTCAATTCCTTGCCCCTTCATTTAAAAACCCTATAGTCAGGTCCAGATTTGAGAAAAGTAGATTGCCTTAGGCAAATCGTGTTAATGCTGAATTGAGAAGTGTTTTAGCATAATTTGAGGGCGCTGAGTCCAAATTTGCTGTTTGCCAACCATGATTTCGATGTTAAAATCCTCAAATTGGCAAAAACAATATGGCCGCCATTCTACACCTTTTTTTTGGCTCTATTCTGAACCCCCAAAACTTGTAACAAAAATGTTTGTCAACGGTTTTTAGTACTATTTGATCTCAGGAATAACATAATAAAAATCTACCAAAATCCGGATCCGGGAAAGTGGTTATTTTTTAAGATGGCGTCTTAGATTGCCGCCATTAACTGAAAATTAAAATAACCGACACTTTATCTACCCTAGACATCTTTTTCGGTGCATACATGTATTCAATAGTGTAGGGGTACAAAGGAAAGAGTGAACATAAGCACTCCAGTGTACCTGAAAATCCAACATTGCGTAAAAATCGCTGCCATGGCCTAAAAATTCACAATTCATCTATTACCTATTTTAGTGTCTTTTATTTTGGTTTCATTCATTGGTGATTTCAAGGGTCAAGAAGTAAACTGGGACAAGTTACAAGGACAGTCAACGGTCCACTATGTCCAAAAATCCAATTAAGCTGGCTTTCAAAATTGGAGTCTAAAAACCCTAAAATCCAACATGCTCTGTTTAATATCCGCCTTGGGGATATGATGTTGGTGTCTAACCCATGGTTTAATGGGTCAAGAAATACGTTGGGACAAGTAACAAAGACAGTCCAAGGCCTTCCATGTCCAAAAATCCAAGATGGTTAGCAAAAATGGAGTATAAAATGTCTGTCGTTAATTACAAACCGGCACAGTTTGTTTAATAACCGCCCGAAGAATGTGATTTATTTAGTATAACCCATGGTTTAAAGGGTCAAATATCACATTGGAGCAAGTTACAATGGCAGTTAGTGGTTCCAGTATATCCAAAAATCTATAATGGCTTCCAAAAATGGAGTCTATATAATGGCCGTTCTTACCGAAAAACTGACATAGTTTGTCTAATATCAGCCTGGGGTATATGATTTTGGTGTTTATCCCATGGTTTAAAGGGTCAAATAATAAAGGATAAATTACAAGGACAGTCAGATGTCCAGCATGTCCAAGAAGGCTTCCAAAATTAGAATTTAAAATGGCAATTGTTACCTAAAAACTGACATAGTTTGTTAAATATCCGCCTGGGGTATATGATTAGGATGTCTAACCCTTGGTTTAAATGGTCAGGTAATGCATTATGATAAGTTACAAGGGCAATGAATGGTTCTGTATGTCTAAAAACCCAAGATGGCTTCCAATAAAGGAGTCTAAAATGGCTGCTAATACTTAAAAATTGACATAATCTATTCTGAATACATGGGAGATATGATTTTAGTGTCTATACTATGGTTTCAAGGGTTGAATAATACTTTAGGACTAGTTATACAATGGTATGAAGCTGTCCATTTTGCCTATTATTCAAATATGGCTTTCAAAATGAGTCTAAAAAGACTTCCATCACCTAAACATAGTCATAATTAGGTTAACAAAATCTATACCATCGTTGTTTGAAAGATAAAATAATAAATCGGGACAAATAACAAACATGGTCAGTTTTCCTTTTCGTCACGGTCGTAAAAGTCCGAAGCGACTTCTAAAATTGCGTAAAAATGACTGCTGTCCCATAATCATGAAACCATAGGATATTCCTAAGCACTAAAATGACGTGTCTTGAAATCAGTGAATTATGGAACTTTTTAGGTGAAAGTGTACCTTATTTTTTAAAGTTTGTTTTTCGGATGTCTTCTTATTGTTGCACCGTCATCTAAGTATGTCCCTAACTCCTGCAAATCATATTTTTATGAGTCTTAAGAACAGAGAAACCAAAATAGTGGTGTTAAATGGGTTATGAGGTAATGTTATTTTTGTATTTATGGTGGCTCCTTCGAATGTAATTTTTGGAGCGTTCTTCATTTTTTTTACAAAATGGACAACAGCATATTCCTATAATTCGTCTTCACCTATACCATTTGACCCTTGAAATCATGAGAAAGACACAAAAATGTATCTTGGTAGATATTGTATGCACTTTGCAGCCAAATTTTTTCTAGAAATGTCATTTTTCCTTTAAAGCCATCATCATTTTATTGCAAAACTGCACCACTGATTAGCTCTGAAATTTTCCCAATTAGTCCGGGTTATAATTGAGCAAGGTGCCACACGGAAAAGGAGAAATGTTCATATAGTGCTTCTAGACCAGTTTTGTACGCTAAATATGAATATATGAGGTAACCAGGCTGTACCCTTAAAATTGACCAGTGAGGGCGCTTTTTCAAAATGGCCGCCAACTTTTCATAACATTTGAATTTTCGTACATAGATTTTGACATAAACATTCCATTGCAACAAAAATTAGTGTCATATGAAAGACAAATAAATTTCCTACAATTTGGTACTATTTAAAGGGGATAAGTAGGTCATTTGGCTGAGATTTTAAGTAGAAAACTTGATTTTTTTTGTCATTTTTCCCAAAAATTGATTTTTTTTTTGCAAATACATGATTTTACATAATTCTAAGAATAATAAATCAATTACCTTGAAATGTTCTCAAAAACGTTATTGATATACTATTATTATGTCGATGAAATTCCAACTCTGTATCATTCTTTTTAGCAAAATTATAAGGTATCAAACTTGAATACTTCGAGTTCAGAAATGCCACTTTTTGTATGCGTTTCCATAGACTAATACGTATAACATGTATAATACATGTATGTATAATGTATAGTTCAAAATTATATGCAACTATCTCCGCTTTTTAACCACTTGGGGAGTTAAGAGTAGGCTTTTATCTATCAGCTAAATAAAAAAAATGTTGGCACATCAAGGTCTGACCCTCTCATGGGGTGGGGGTGTCAAAGTCACCCTCCCCCTGCCCTTTGCTAAATCATGTTGTTGTATATTGCCTATTTGTTGGAAAAAATACTGATTTTTTGGAGCACCCATTGAGGAAAAAACAGGCATATATGCTATATACAGTACAGCCACTTTGATTGCTTTGAAACTACTTGGAGAGGAAACAGTAGGCTTTGTTCTACTGGCTACATCTAAAAAAGTGGCACATCGAAGCCTACCCCTCTCGGGGGGGGGGGGGGATGGCTTTGCTAAATATTGCCAATTTATTTGAAAATTCACAATTTTGGACACAACATTGAGCCAGAAAGCGTGTGTGCTTTGTTGTACACCCCAATTTATTGATTTTAAACCACTTAGAGAGGAAAGAGTAGGATTTGTCTACCAGCTACATATAAATAAGCGCTGGCACATCAAACCCTAGCCCTCTTATGGGCTGTCTTAGTCACCCCCCCCCCCTCTATATCATGTATATTACCGATTTATTGGATAATTCACCATTTTGGGTCACCCATTGAGGCATAAGGGCGTTTCTACTATATATCATATAGCAAATTTTATTTTTTTTGCAATTACTTGGAGAGGAAAGCGTAGGCTTTGCTCTATCACTTACATATTATTAAGAAGCGCTGGCACATCAAAACCTACCCCTCCCAGGGGCTATCTAAGTCAACCCCCCCCCCTCTATATGAAGAGTTTAGTTGCAAAAGGGGTTAGGTCCACTTTGGACCATTCCGAGAAAAACCATGTTTTTTATTCTCACTTATTGCAACATTCTTATGAGAAACTAAATTGCCATGATGTACTACCCTATCATATGAACATAAAATTTGGTATAAAAGAAATCTACCTGTCTTCAATTTTTTCTATATATTTTAGAAAAAATTATCATTGTGGACCTAACCCCTTTTGCAACTAAACTGAAATGAATCCAATCTCTTTTGATTAAAAGATTGATTTTTCTTTGCCACTTTTATTCATGTTTTCATGTGAATTTCAAATTTTCGCTGTTTTCATCAGAATGGCTAAAAATTTAGAGGTTTAGAGGTTTGAAAAAAAAGTGATTTTTCTTTGCCATTTTAGATCACTTTTTAATGGGAATTTCAACTTTTCTTTGGTATCATCTTATAGAGCTACTAAAAATCTATACATTGAGACAAAAAAAATCAAATTTGATGAAAAATGGTCCTAACCCCTTTTGCAAGTGAGCTCTTCAAATAGTCAAATACCGGAAATTGAAGGGATAAATTCTTACCCCCCCCTGAACATTTTGAAGGGGATAAGCTTCGATTTGCCAACACTTCTTTATATGTAGCTGATAGAGCAAAGCCTACTTTCTTCTCGAAGTCATTGCTAGAAAATAAAATTGGCTGTACTTCATAGAAGAAACGCGCTTTTGCCTCAATGGGTGATCCAAAATTGTGAAATATCCAATAAATCGGTAATATACATGATATAGAAGGTGGGTTGACTTAGACAGCCCCTGAGAGGGCTAGGGTTCGATGTGTCCGCGCTTATGTAGCTGGTAGAACTAACCCTACTCTTTCCTCTCTAAGTGGTTTTAAATCAATAAAATGGGGTGTACAACAAAGCACAAACGCTTTTTGGCCTCAATATTGGGTCAAAAATTGTGAATTTTCAAATAAATTGGCAAAATTAAGCAAAAGCCCCCCCCCCCCCCCCGAGAGGGGTAGGCTTCGATGTGCCACTTCTTTAGATGTAGCTGGCAGAACAAGGCCTACTCTTTCCTCTGAAAATAGTTTCAAAGCAATCAAAGTGGCTGTTGGGGATATAGCAGATATGCCTGTTTTTGCCTTAATGGGTGCTCCAAAAAAAAAGTATTTATTTCCAACAAATAGGCAATATACAACAACATGATATGGCCAAGGGCAGGGGGTGACTTCGACACCCCCACCCCCATGAGAGGGTCAGACCTTGATGTGCCAACATTTTTTTATGTATCTGATAGAGAAAAGCATACTCTTAATCTCCAAGTGGTTAAAAAGCGGAGATAATTGCATTTAATTTTGAACTAAACATTATACATACATGTATAATTCATGTTATACGTATTAGTCTATGGAAATGCATACAAAAAGTGGCATTTCTGAAATTGAAGTATTCAAGTTTGATACCTTATAATTTTGCTAAAAACAATGATAGAGAGTTGGAATTTCATCGACATAATAATAGTTTATCAATAAAGTTTTCTGAAATATTTCAAGGTAATTTATTAATTTTTCTTAGAATTATGTAAAATCATGTATTTGCAAAATGTTAAATTTTTGGGAAAAAATGACAAAAAATTCAGTTTTCTACCTAAAATGACCTACTTATCCCCTTTAAATAGTACCAAATTATAGGAAATTTATTTGTCTTTCAAATGACACTAATTTTGTGGCAATGGAATGTGTATGTCAAAATCTATGTACGAAAATTCAAATGTTATGAAAAGTTGGCGGCCATTTTGAAAAAAGCGCCCTCACGGATTAATTTTTAGGATACAGCCTGGTTACTTCATATATTCATATTCAGCGTAAAAAATGTGGTCTAGAAGCACTATATTAAAATTTTTCCTTTTCCGTGTGGCTTCTTGCTCAATTATAACCCGGACTAAATGTAATTTTCCCTTTGGAACCATGATTTTTTTTTTTTATGTTTCAATTTTTTTCTTGGTAAACTCCAAAGTCATTTCTACAAGGTGGATATTATATGAATTTGGACCATTTCAAAGTTACAACGTCCATTATAGACGCCATTTAGGAAGGTCATCTTGGATTCTCTGACACACTCATTGACTATCTTGTAAACATGTCCTGATTCATTATTTGCCTTGAAAGCTTTTTTGATGATTATGATGATTTACTTTAATTTTTGGAGTTGATGGCTTAACGAATGCCGTTTTGGATGCTATGTTGGATCTCAGGTACCCTTGACGACCTTTTGTAACTATAACCTGTCTCAATAGACTTTGTTTAATCCTAAGTTTCATGAAATAGACATCTATACCCTAAAAGTTATGACATTTCAAAAACTTAACCTCGGTTAGGATATGATGTTGACTTCGCCACCGCCATGGTCATCGCCTCCGTAGCAAAAGCGACGTCCATGTCTTGCTTCTGCTATGCATGCGAGGAAAAAATGGCGGACATGTTAAAGATAACACAATGTGATTATGCCAGCATCGCCCCAAAATTAACAAACATTTGGCTATATTATTTATCAATCAGCAGCTGTGAATGATGGCTGCCATCTTGGAGTTAAAGATGGCTGACGAATCAATCGCACACATTATGTTTGCAACCCTGGGTATCAAAATAATGCATAGACCCCAATTTCTGAAATATAATCATACATAAAAATCGTTGAATATGGGAAACCGCATTCAAAATGCCGCCATTTTGTTTTTGCCGATTTGAGGATGAAAACGTCAGAATCAAGATTGACAAACAGCATTTTTGGATTCAGCACCCCTGAATTACAATTGATAAATCAGCATTCACACAAAATGCCTAAAGCACTTTTTCTGAGCACATTTTTTAAATCTGGACCTGACTACTAGTCATGCTAGTTTTAAAAAAGAAATCAAATCATACATTATGTCCAGCAAATTTTAAAATGTTAATGGTTCCTGTGTTACAAACATTCTAATGGCTCCAATTTTGCATGCCTTTCTGTGTTCTAATATGTATGATTTATATAATGTTTTTACTTTGTATATTTGTATCACTTGTATATACATGTTTTTATGCTTTTAGGGCCCCTTTTGATACCAGCTTTTGCTGAAATATTTTGTTATAAATAAATAAGTAAAATAAATAAATAATAAATAATTTTTCCAACCTGAGAACTTAATATTCTGATCATTTTTGTAACCATGAACAGGATGAGTACCTTGCTAAACAATAATTGATTCAAGCGCGAAGCGCAAACCGACATAAAATGCAGGTTTACTTTAAAAGGATATTTCATTTTGAAAAAAGGCACGTTTTATTTGAAAAAGGACAATGCTTTCCTACCTGGAATTTTTGGATAGTGAGTTCCCCCTCCCCCGTATCTGCCGTCCCTGCCTTTGGTCAAGGCTCATCAGGTCCTATCATCAAATTTTCATGCAAATTTTAAGATTAGGATTCGCTAAATATAAAATAAATGGGCGGGGAATTTACATAAAGTCAAAATAGGCTTATATTATTGTTATTATTTATATCAAACTCGCAGGTAATTACAAAGGTTGAGATGAAATGCCTAATGCATTATATCGTCTTCTTTCTGAAAGACTATGATATAAAAAACAACCAAGTTATCCAGGAAATGAATATCAACATTCTTCAAGACAATAGGCTTATTAGCACTATACTGATCAAGGAAGTTTTCTGCATCGTGAGAGGACGAGGTAAAGTAGTGTCATACATTCATGAATACACGGTATCAGAGGCCTAATTGAATTTCAATAGACTCGTTTGTTAAAGTGGCACTTAAAAAAATCAAAAAAATAAGGAGGAAATTTGAGGGTTGAATGTTTACTACCAGACGACCAGTGAATAGGATTATGTCTGACATTCCATATCTGACTAGAAAAAGGTACTTCGACCGGCTCATTTAAAAAATAAATTGGCATTTATGAAGACTACACCTGACAGGATCAAATTCATCACTTGAGAGAGTAAAATGGCACTAATTCTTCCGCCAGTAAAAACATAGTTCCAAAGTGCTGATATATCTTTCCAATTTGGAAAAAGGAAGTTTAGAAGATACCCTCCCTAGAATCAGTGTCAGATTGTCAATCATATTTATTAATTTTTGTCAATCAGCAATATCAAATTTAAAAATTGAGAATGGTTTGGCTCGAATTAATATATTTTGCCTGCCAGTTGTAATTAGGCCCGTGAAACCACACGAGTACGGAAATGTCCAATGAGTGTTCTATCTAGGGGGTGTTTTACAAAGAATTAAGTGTGAGTTAAGGACATTCCAAAGTTAGAATGAAATCCATGTCAGTTTCATAAAATTTTGCACAGAGTTACTTTAGCACCTTAATATTCCAAAAAGCAAAAAAAATCACATGGCGTCATTCGCCTTATTTATTTATCTTTTGAATTAGCAAGCTTTAAGGTTTACCCAATTCGAAGCTCTCTTGGAATGGGCATTCAAAAGATTTGGACATTTTTTAGAAGTCATGAGATTGCTACAAACCTCTATTATTCAGTCAAATTCTGTAAATTTCGTCAAATTTCACAGTATAATTTTAAGAATTTTATACTTAACATGGATATTCATTTCATATTGCTACGTGTATTCGTTTGCACTTTTAAGGCTAGTAGCATCTTAAAGTGCTATGAATGATGCCAAAAGATCACAAAGACCTATCTCTAAAGGTTTTTTTTTTCATAATATATTTGCAAAGTACAATAAATGCATCACTTTTTTTCAAAACTGCAAAGTTGTAGAAAAGGGTTTACTTAATATGTGTCAGCAAAAAAGGGGGTTCATTTACGTGTTTTAAACAGCACTTTTGGAACAAGTGGTTTTTTTTTAAAACAAAAACACGCCAAATGCTTTACATCTATGTGAGGAAACATTTTAAAATATCTTACCATTCATTCAAAATCGATGTCTTGTTCTTTAAAATTTCCACCAATGCAGAGTAAGGTATTATGAAAATGTAGAGGTATTTATACATTGGGTTCATAACTTATTTTCAGCAAATCACCTTCAATATAATACAAAATAGCTCATCTGATCTCATTTTAGAATGCAGATCAAGGGAAAATATCTAAAACTAATCAATCACCTATGTATGAATTATGACGTCAAAGCACGTCATAATGCGCACAAACTTAATTGTGGAACGTCCTTAAAGTCATGCTTCGGGTCGGGGTAAGTTTGGTTTAACACATGAACTGATTTTGGTATAGAGCAACCTTATTATTGTAATTATTATTATTATCATTATTATTATTATTATTATCATGATTATTCATCTTCTCAATTTTGAATAATAATTATGATGATGATAATCCACATCATTTATATCGCGCCATAATTCTGTTAAAAACATAATTATTACTACACATCTGCCATTGTCTGCTGAAGTATTGAGTTTTGAGAGACGATTTGAAGAATGATTCCTTTATCTTTTAAGGCACTGTCCAAGTCGATTTTGAGGAACCTACGGCGTATCAAACAATTGGGAAGGAAGGTATTTCGTATGGCCTTTACGAAAATAGGCAAATGGGGATCTCTATCGAAGTTCGTCTGACCGATCCATCGGAAGACCACGGCATCAAGAGTAAGTCCCAACCCCCCCCCCCCACGATTGTTAGAGAGTTTTCGAAATCACTACGAACACGCTTTCTACAACGCACCAATCCCTTCGAAAATTTGATTCAAATAACAATGGACAACTGAGAGGGTTTTTTTTTTTTTTTTGGGGGGGGGGGGAGTTGGTGGATAGGGACAGCAGATCATTTGAAGATTTGGGCTGGACGAACATTTGTCATTTGTCCGGAGCCAGAGGGACCGGTTCATCAAAGTTGGCAACACTGGCACGCTGTCTCTCTCTCCCACAGTTACACTCTAAATTCCAAGGATTTAAAATAAATCCAGATCGGCTGTGAATAGAGAACAGCCGAATATTAAATTTAGATTTAAACCTTGTTGATTGGAATAAAAAAAAAAAAAAAAATGAATTTAAATATTTTTGAATTAAAAGTCAATCCTTAAGATTTAAAACAAATTCTAAATTCGGCTGGTCACTATTCACAGCCGATCTGGTTTTATTTTATATCCTCGGTATTTAGAGTGATATACCACAGTAATAGTTAGGGAACAGTGCTCCTTAGCCCATTAAAAACCAAGGATTTAATCACCGATGACAAATTTCATGAAACACCCACCAAGACGACACTGCTGTTTTAATTCACTGATTATCGACAGAGCCTGTTTTCATTTTGTAGGGTTTTTGACAAAAGGAAAAAGCGTCTGCATGCGTAGTGATTACGAAAACCCCCTTGATATTTCATGACATCCTAGCTTTGATCTTTCGAAGATGTCCATGATCTTTGCAAATTCTAAACTAGGAAGAGGTTCAGGATTGGCTGGCAAGGGATACTCTGTCATACATACATTAAATATTTATATAGCAACTTTCCATTATCATGCTCAAAGCGCTTTATATGACAAAAAGAGTAATATTCTGCTCTCCAAGTGCTTACCAAAAAATATATATGAAGGGGTATTATTTTGAAACAGATATGGGGTTTTTTTAGATTATTTTTGAATACTCGTAATGAAGAACATGAACGGATATTGACAGGGAGACTATTCCAGATACTGGGAACAGTGCACTGCAAAAACACCGGTGTTGATTTAACACCAGCCCGGAATCTATTATATAGACGGGTCAATATACGACCAAAAATAGCCTTACCCGGAACAAATTGCAACAAATGATTTTTCAACGGTATTTTGTACTATTTGACCTCAGGAATAACATACTAAAAATCTACCAAAATCCGCATACGGGAAAGTGGTTATTTTCAAGATGGCGTCCAAGATGGCCGCCATTCACTGAAAATGGATACAAATGACACATTATCCACCATAGAATACTAATTCGGTTCATATTCCATGGTCTGGGGGTAAAAAAATTGATATAGGCTAGAATGAATTATAAGCCCTCCAGTGTACCAGGCAAATCCAAGATGGCGCCCAAAATGGCTGCTGTAGGCTGAAAATCCACAATTCATCTAAATTTGTTTTCTATTCAATGGTTTTGAGGGTGAAATAGTACATTGAAACAAGTTACAAGGACAGCCAGTGGTCTGGTGTGTCCAAGAATCCAAGATGGCTTCCAAGAATGGAGTTTAAAATGGCTGTTGATAATTAAAATGGACAAAGTTCATTTCATATTCGCCTGGGACATAATGATTTTGGTGACTAGACCATGATTTCAATGGTCAAATAAGACATTGGGACAAGTTACAAGGACAGTCAGTGGTGCAGTATGTTAAAAAATCAAAGATGGCTTCCAAAAATGGAGTCGAAAATTGCTGTTGCTACTTAAAAAAATCCGACATAGTTTGTTCAATGTCCAGAAATATGATTTTTGTGTCTCTACCATGGTTAAATGGGTCAAATAATACATTGGGATAAGTTACAAGGAAAGTCAGTGGTCTGGTATGTGCAAAAATCCCCGATGGATTTCAAAAAATGATTCTGAAATGGCTGCTAATACTTAAAGCGGACAAAGCTCATTTCATTTTGACCTGGGATATGTGATTTTCATGTCTAAACCACTGGTTTCAAGGGTCAAATAATATATTAGGATAAGTTACAAGGAAAGTCAATGGTCTGGTATGTCCAAAAATCGAAGATGGCGTCCAAAAATTGATCTTAAAAATATGCTGCTGATACTTAAAGCGGACAAAGCTCATTTCATATCGGCCTGGGAAATGTGATTTTGGTGTCTAAACCACTGGTTTGAGGGCCAAAATGATACATTAGGACATATTTTAAGGCCAGTCAGTGGTCTGGTATGACCAAAAATCCAATATGGCTTCCAAAACCTGATTTTAAAATGGCTGTTGATACTTTAAAATGGCATATATCATTTTAAATCCGCCTGTGAGATATGATTTCGGTGTCTAAACTATGGTTTCAAGGGTCAAATTATATATTAGGACAAGACAATGGCAGTCAGTGGTCTAGTATGTCCAAAATTCCAAGATGGCTTCCAAAAATGGAGTAAAAAATGTCTGATGTTACTTATAAAAGGACATAGTTTGTTTAATATCTGTATGGGGAAAATGAGTTTGGTGTTAAACCATGGTTTAAAAAGGTCAAGTAATACACTAGGGTCAGTTACAAGACCAATCAGTTGTCTGTATTTTAAAAATCCTAGATTACTTTAAAAAAAAATGGGGTGTAAATTGACTGTTGTTACTTACAAGTATGCATAGTTTATTATAAATACACCTTGGAGGTATGATTTTGCTGTCTATGCTAGAGTTTACAGGGTCAAGCAATACATTTGGTTAAGTTGAAAGGACAGTCAGGTGTCAGGTATGTCCAAAAATCGAAGATGGCTTTAAAAATGGGGGTCTTAAATGGCTGCTGTTACTTAAAAGTGGATGCAGAACATTATAAATACACCTTGGGGATATTATTTTGGTGTCTACACTAGGGTTTCAAGGGCCAAACAATACTTTGGGACTGGTTACTATGATATGCAGCTATCCATTTTGCCTCAAAATCCAAGTAAACTTAAAAAATGGGTTCTAAAGTGACTACTGTTACGTAAAATATCTACCTGTTAGAAATAATCTAGGTTCCTGCACTTAAATGCATGGGGACAAGTTATTATTGTTTCATGAGTTGGTACAGCACCCATTTTGATGAAATTTTAGAATCCATCATGGATTCTTTGACAACATTGAGTACTAACCATCCTTGTTACTTGTCCGATTTTATTATTTGACCCTTCATACCACAATTTGGACACCAACATTATTTCTTACAGGTGAATATTGTAGAACTCTGACCACTATTGAATATGAGTCGTTTTAGATTCCCTTTTTAAAAACCCTCTTGTGTTTTAGGCAAACTGGACAACTGCATATCAATGTAACCAGTCCAAACGTATTGTTTTAACCATGAAACCATAGTGTGGTCACCGAAATCATATCTCCTTGGTGGATAATGAACTATGTCCATTTTAAAAGTAACAGCAGTCATTTTAGACTCCGATTTTTGGAAGCTTTCTTAGATTTTCGACATACTGGACCACTGACTGTCCTTGTAACTAATTTTATTCCTTTTGAAACCATGATATAGGCAACAAAATCATATGCCCTTGACGAATATAACATGAACAATTTGCATTTTTAAATACCATCGCGGCTAATTGATACTATTTTTTAAGCCACCGTGGACTTTTGGACATACTTGACCACCCATCGTCCTTGTAACTTATCCCAATTTATTATTTGACCCATTTAACCATGGTATAGGCACAAAAATCATATTCCCGGATATTGAACGAACTATGTTGGGTTTTTTTAAGTAGCAACAGCATTTTTTACTCCATTTTTGGAAGCCATCTTGGATTTTTTAACATACCGGACCACTGACTGTCCTTGTAACTTGTCACAATGTATTATTTGACCATTGAAACCATGGTCTAGACACCAAAATCATATCTCTCAGGTAGATGTGATATGAGCTATGCCCATTTTAAGGATAAACAGCCATTTTAAACTCAATTTTTTGAAGCCATCTTGTATTTTTGGACACAGCGGACCACTGACTGTCCTTGTAACTTGTCACAATGTATTATTTGACCATTGAAACCATGGTCTAGACACCAAAATCATATCTCTCAGGTAGATGTGATATGAGCTATGCCCATTTTAAGGATAAACAGCCATTTTAAACTCAATATTTTTGGAAGCCATCTTGTATTTATGGACACACCAGACCACTGACTGTCCTTGTAACTTGTCCCGATGTACTACTTCACCATTAAAACAATCGAATGGAAACCAAATTAAAGCCACTTAAGTAAGTAATAGATGAATTGTGGATTTTTTAGACTACGGCAGCCAATTTGGGCGCCATCTTGGATTTTCCTGGTACCTTGGAGTGCTAATATTCACTCTAACTTGTCTAAATAAATTCGTTTACCCATTGGACCATGGAATATGAACCCAAATAGGATTCTAGGGTGGATAATGAGTGAGTTATATCCATTTTTAGTGAATGGCGGCCATCTTGGACGCCATCTTGAAAATAACCACTTTCCCGGATGCGGATTTTGGTAGATTTTTAGTATGTTATTCCTGAGGTCAAATACTGCCAGAAACAGTTGAAAAATCATTTGTTGCAATTTGTTCCGGGTCAAACCATATATTGACCCGTCTAATATGTCCACACCAGAGAGGTGTTAAACTACACCGGTTTGAATTCGGTCTAATACCAGATAGGTGTTTAAACAACACCAATTATTAAAACAGCAAGGGTTTCATTCCAAACTGGTGTTGTTTCAATACTTCTCTTGTGTGGGCATATGTAGATTCCGGGCTGGTGTTAAATCAACACCGGAGTTTGTTCAGTGTGAAACTAATACATTGCTACATGGCCTTTCTTGGAGTTCATTTTAGGATCAGGGAGCCGTCTTACAAAGAGTTGCGATTGATCCGATCAATCGCAAAACCAGCAAAGTCAACATATTCAATGCATGTTTGCTCAAAAGAAATTTCTGGATATGAATGTATGTCCATAAATTCTTTGATTTCTTGACAGTTCGGTGTGTTCTCCTTCGTTTACTAAGGTCATTTTGCACATTTCCTGAAAGACAAAATTATGACACTGATGGATTTCCAAAGAGATACGATTGATTGGATCAATCGTATCTCTGTAAGACGGGGCCCTGATCTAAAACGCAATGAATAGTAAGATTGTTGCACTGAATAAAATACGCATGAAACAAATTAGGGTGTCAGGTTATTTAAGCACATGTGCAACCTCCATTTCCACCTTCTTTAAAGTTGGCATCTCATCAGCCGACCTCATGGAAGGAGTTTCCGAAACAGATGATGTAGCAATTTGTCCAACTGTCAACGTCGGTGGAAACTTCGAAGGAAGCCCGGTTGAGATGATTTTGAGCCACTGTGCAGAGCTTTCGCAGGCTGCTCTTGAAGGGAAAGGAAAGGTGGTTGTTTATCACAAGTCAGAGAAAGGTTCTGATCACACCGAAGGTACGATTTACCTTTCAGTTGAACGTACTTAAAAAAATATATATTTGTCACTACAAAAACTCCGGTATTGATTTAACACCAGCCCGGAATCTATATATGTCCACACCAGAGAAGTATTGAAACAACACCAGTTTGGAATCGAGCCGATGTTGTTTTAATACTAATTAATTAATTAATTAAATCTGGTGTTAGACCAAAACGAAACTGGTGTTGTTTAACACTTATCTGGTGTGGACATATATAGATTTCGGGCTGGTGTTAAATCAACACCAGAGTTTTTGCAGTAGTTAGGGCCGATTAACCTTATTTTATTGCTCATTGTTGATAATATTATTGAAGACAAGAAGTACAGAAGCATTAAAGTGTAAATAATCCCGACTAATGGGTTTCCCCTCACTTCCTCCCTCAATCTAAAAAATAATACATAACCAAAAAATATTTTTAAGAATAAGTGCTAAATCAGCACTTCAGGCAGGCGGTATGGTGACTGCAGTTTAGGTGCTGATTTCCAGCGCTTACGGTGTTTAATGTGGTACGTCACAGCACGTTATACGAGCTCCATACAGGAAATAAGGTGCTAAAGCCAAATAAAGTGCTAAATCGGCACTTTATTTGGCTTTAGCACCTTATTTCCTGTATGTTCCAACGATTGACATGAAACCACTGCGCTTTTCTTGATTGTGTATCTTCCACCTAACAGGGGGAGGAGGCGTTTCTCGTCGGGAACTGTCTCCTTCCGAATGCACCATCACGAAAGACAAGCTGCTTTTCAACTTGGACAAACCCGGATTGTACACAGCCTCGATGAAGGATGACATGTGTGTAGGAAAAAGAGTGGCCATGCTAGCTTTTCTGCCAAGCGAGATGCCGAAAAACAGGAGACCCATTATTCATTTGCAGTTCTATTTCCCCTTTGGTGAACTAGGACAGGTGAACATGGTGATATTAATTAATCAAATGATTCGCTGAAAACTACCGCTATCCAATTATGTATTTAAGCCGACAAAAACAACATCAATAAGCAAATAGACTTCCTTATGGCCGGTCCAAATTACTAGTTCTATTGACTAAACATTGTTATGAGATGATGGTTTATGAGATATCGAACCTCCACTTTCCATTTTGAAATTCTTTTAAGGAGAAAGGAAAAATTGTATGAGTCCTTCTAGGAATTTCCATTGCAAAGTTGATTTAAGAGCAGTTTGAAACATAAAATCAGATACAAAAGGGGGTGAATAATTCCATCTATACTTTTGAAATAAAGTCCTGGTACATAAAGTCCTGGTACATTTTTGTTTCATAACAACGGATCTTGATAATAGTACTCATAGTTCAACCATACGTTTTACGATTTGCGCCACGAGTGTTAATGGTGATCTTAATATTGTAATAATTGTAATGATCGTATCAGATCGTACTAGATCGGCGCGCCCGAGATATTGCATCATTTCCAATGGAATAGTGCACTATTCCATCACTAACCGCACGGAATTGCACATTTTCTTCATGAGCCTTTTGTTTCAACAGCATAGCTAGGATATGTTTGGTCATGTGATGCTATTTAAACCAATCAATATACGGGATTTAATTAATGTAGTATACAAATATGTTTATGAATATACTATATACATGTATATTGGGAGGAGGACCCATGGGTTATGGTTATTGGAATAGCCTTTTACAAACAATTGCAGCCACTCCAACGCTCTTCCAGGCTCCGTAACACAAATGTTAGCGATTAATCACTAATTTGAAAGAACAATTCTGATTGGTTCCTAGTCAGTCTACGGAGCAAAATGCGCATGCAACAATGATCTTGATAGGCAATTTCAATTAGCGATTAATCGCTAAACTTTGTGTTACGGGACCCAGGTCTAATTTTCTTTTTCATGTAAAATTGTAATTGATCTTCTCTTCGATTTGTTTGTAATTTTGTATTCTATATGTTTTGAAAAATAATATAAAATAATGATATGAATAATCACGATAATAATGATACTAATAATAAGTTACAGTATACGTATACTTTTCTCTTTTCAGCGACTTTGTGATGAATGGAAGGCCAAAGATTGTGTATGCGTCAAAGATGAAACTACATTCATTCTAAAACAGATTGGCCAAGATGCGAAAGTGGAATTCGAGACGAAATTTACCCAGGAGCTTTCATCGGTAGGAATTACTAAGCAGGGGTTGACCCAGGATTTCAAACGCGGGGTCTTCAGGGGCCGCGGAACGGTTTTCGAAGTGGGGGCTGACCATGCAAAAAATCACAATCATATGATTGATTGATTGCATTTATTCTTTTTCATTCAAAAATTTAACAAAAGTTACAATGTATAGCAAAGCACAAAAAATATAATATACAGAAATGAAAAAAGGGAACCTACTGGAAAGCAAAGCTTGTTAGTATGGGTTCTTTGCAATAAATAGTTAATTAGATAACTTTTGTTTGTTTGTTTGTTTGTTTTATTTCCGTCATAAAAAAATACATAACAATATATAAACAAGAGATACAAGGAGTAACATACACATACATAATGAAATAAATTCTAAACATTGATTAAAAAAAAGAAAAGAAAAAAAAATGATTGATTGAAACATGTTAAGAAAGTTAAAAGATCAAACTTAAGACAGGAGACGGTTGGATAACCCATATTCAGCTGCACCAATTATATGTGCGGCTGGTCTTCCATGGGGACCAAGTAAAAAGAGAGTCATAGGGAGCGGAAAATGAGAACAGAAAAGAAAAGACAAAAGAGGGAAATGAAGGAAGAAAGAAAAGGAAAGGAGAGAGAAAAAAAAAATCACTATCAGTTTGCTTACTCCTACCCCACTACCCCACCCCCCCAAAAAAAAGAAATCAATGTCTCAAATGTGACAACGCTGATCTAAAAGAATTTAAGGTCATACAATTACGAATATTATTTGGGATACTGTTAAACAACTTAGTCCCCCTATAGAAAAATGTGCGTTTGCAATAATTAGTTCTGGGTTTGGGGAGGCACAAATTATTTTTTCGAAAATGGTAAGGTCTTGAGGTGTAAAATATGTATTTTGTTAGATATTTGGGAGCCAAATCATGGAGGATCTTAAACATCATTGTTTGAATATGAAAGTTTTGCCTAGACTTCAGGGTTTGCCATTCCATTATTTCATGAATTGAGTCAATAGAAACATGTGACCGATTATTATAATTAAGGATAATTCTACCAGCTCTATTTTGCAACTTTTGTAGCTGATCTGTATATTTGTCATAGGAAGATTGCCATATTACATCAGCATAATCCAAGTTGGGTAGTATAACGCTCTGATAGATAATTTTCAAACTATTCCTATTGATAAATTTACTTAATCTACGGAGGAACGAAATCATTCGACCCACCTTTTCACTTAAGTGGTTAACATGAACATCCCATTTCAGTTCTGAATCAATATACACACCCAAGTATTTCAGCGAAGATACTTGTTTGATGGTATGACCATCAATTCTTAAATCTAATCCATTGTGTTTTTTTAGCATATGTCTATTTCCAAAAAGCATGCACATTGTTTTGTCATAATTAATTTTAAGTCTATTCATGTCCATCCATCTATCAAGAATGAGCAACTCTCTATTTAACGTTGATTGAACTACGTGGGGATCTTTATGAGAAAAGTAAATCACAGTGTCATCTGCATAGAGATGGATGTTGCATGACTTGAAAATAGTAGGTAAATCATTAATAAAAATTATAAAAAGCAGCGGACCTAGTATCGATCCTTGAGGAACCCCTTGCTTGATTGGTAATTCTTCAGAGTTGCAGTTATGAATACATGTTACAATTTTTCTGTCTGAAAGGTAGCTATGAAACCAGTTCAAATTCGTTTCTTTAATCCCAGCTCTTTTAAGTTTTTCAAGTAGACATTGAATGTTAACCATATCAAAAGCTTTTTGGAGGTCAATGAAGACCGCACCAGTGTATTTTCCATCATCAAGATCTATTAACCAATCATCCGTGACTTTGATTAGGGCGGTTGAGGTAGAATGTTTAGGACGGAAGCCTGATTGGTCCAAAGTGATAATGTTATTACAATTTAAATGTTGTACGAGCTGTTTATGGATTAATCTTTCAAGAACCTTCGATAAACAAGAAAGAATAGAAATCGGTCTGTAGTTATTAGGATTTGATCGATCACCTTTTTTGTGTAACGGAATAACTTTGGCAATTTTCCATTTCTTTGGAAAGACACCTTGAACGATGGATTCATTCATAAGATAGCTAACTGGACGTATAATTTCATTTATGGACATTTTTAGGATATGAATGGGTATTCCGTCTAAACCCACGGATTTCTTATTTTTTTGTTGTAGTACTTCTTTCAATATATCATTTTGACTTACAGTACAAAGTTTCAATGGATGTTCAACTGCCATACCAGTAACGTTTTCATCATGCACTAAGTCTTTTTCTGTCGCAGAGGCCAGGTTCAACAAATTACCTATATTTGCAAAATATTGATTAAATTGGTTGGCCATGGTTTGACTTTGACTGGATTGAGGTGGAGACGAAGAAATGTTCTTGGGTAACAAAGAAGATAATGTTTTCCATGAATTATTCGAATTTTTATCTTTGGTTAGTTGTTCTGTATAATAATCTTTCTTAGCCTTTTTGATCAGAGATGATACTTTATTCTTTAATACACGATAATCTTTCCAAAAATTCTCATTTTTGGTTTTGATAGCCTTTGTTTTAGCCATGTCTCTTTTCTTCATTGCTTGAAATATACTTTCGTTTATCCATGGTGATTGCATTTTTCGAACCCTCTTTGTCTTAAGAGGCATATGTGTATTTACAACTTCTAGGAACATCTTTTCAAATTTATCAGTAGCTTTATCGATATCATTTTCCGACTCAACCTCAATCCAGTTTTGCTGAGTTAAATCAGACTTGTACTTATTGATATCAACATCTTTCAATTTCCTGTAGGTACAATACTTGACACCAGAATGAGTATGATGGGATCTCAAACGAGATAGCTCATCGAATGGTCACTAACACCATTATGTATGACACCAGAGGACTTAATCATAGAACTATTGTTAGTTAGCATGTGATCAATAAGAGAGGCAGATTGACTTGTAACTCTGGTACATTCAGTAGTATTGACAAAAGATAATGAGAATACGTTGTTAATCTGCTTATATCGTCTCGTGGTACAATCGTCAACCTCTTTCAATATATCAAGATTGATATCACCCATGATAATAAGATGACAGTCTAGAGTTTCCGAATATTCCGAAAAGTTTTCATAATGGTTCAAAATATCAGACTCAGAATTCGGCGGTCGATACCAATTTAAGAGCATTATTGGTTTAGAATTTTTTATATTTATGACAACAGGTATGGCTTCAAAATCTGACATAGGAGAATCCTCAATTATACTGAACTTTACACTTTCATGAATATAAAATGAAACACCACCGCCTAACCTATTCCTATCTTTACGAACAATGTTGTAATGTGAAACTTCTATTTCATTATCAGTTATGGACGCATCAAGTCTCGTTTCATTGAGAGCAAGTAAATGTATGTCATTACAACTCAAGATAGTGCGTATCTCATCGATATGTTTATAAAGACTCACTACATTCAACTGAGTAAATTTAATTCCTTTACCTGAAAGGCACGAGTAAATAAAGTCACATGTAAGAGAATCGTTACATTGGGCAGATCCATGCTTACCATGAACATCATTAGCCTTACCGGTTACATCAATATCAAAGTCAAAGAATGGCAAATTTTGCATAATACACCTAGGGCATTCCCAGTTATTAAAATGATGGGATACATTATTGTACAAGTTCAGTGGTACGCCGGCACAAGATATATGTACCCATTTGTCACACGAAGTGCACAAAAGACCTTTATGATTTCTCTTAACGGCTAACTTACATAAAGCACATGGATATTGTACAACCATTTAATATAACGGTATCGAGACCGAGATAAAAAAAAAAAAAAAAAAGGGGGGAAAAAAAGGGGGAAAAAAAGGAAAAAAAAAAAGGAATGAAAATAAGTTTTTTTTTTAAAGAACTAATACAAATACGGCTTGCAATAGATATGATAAATATGTTAATGAAGTGAGTTAATTTTGTTATTTTATAAGACTATACTCCTGTACGTTGGCCTTATTACGATTACCCGTTGATAATTAATTGTTTATTCAAATTGTTTAACAGTGCTATCAATCAAAAGGCTAAAGTATAGAATTTAACTTAGAGAACCGTAATTGCTGATACATAGGGAGTAAGCATTCACATTTCACCTTGTGTTAACATTGTGGATCCGTTTACGGGTAGCATCAACTACAAGGAAGATTAAGACCATTGTGTGTTCTAATAAGTTACCATAACATCTATTGGATAATAAAGGTATAAGCTCTCTGCTAGGAAAGTCATATATAGAGTTCCAAATACAAAGGCCAAGAACATGGGTCAAAGTACTGACGGATCTTTTCAGGATGTAGAACTTGTAGTTGGAGAGAGAGTTGATTAGGATGTCAGAAAAATCATCAGAGCGATTCAAATTAACACCAATCATTCTTTAAATTGTGGATCCACTAGCATGCGTCAACAAAGAAAAAGATTAAGACTGTATTGTGTGTCCTAATAAGTTAAAATACATCAATTGGATAATCTGAAGGTAGAAGCTCCATGCCAGCAAAGTCATTGAGAAAATCACTTGTCAAAGGCCAATAACATAGGTCAAAATACTGACGGATCTTTTCAGGATGTAGAGCTTGTAGTTGGAGAGTGAGTTGATTAGGATGTCAGAAAAATCATCAGAGCGATTCAAATTAACACCAACCATTCTTTAAATTGTGGATCCACTTGCATGCGTCAAAGAAAAAGATTAAGACTATATTGTGTGTCCTAATAAGTTAAAATAACATCAATCGGATAATCTGAAGGTAGAAGCTCCATGCCAGCAAAGTCATTGAGAAAATCACTTGTCAAAGGCCAATAACATAGGTCAAAGTACTTTCAGATATTTTCAGGGTTTGTTAAGGGTTCACAATTTTTTCAGATCCACTTTGATCAATGAAATTCAAATCGTAAATTAAAAAGGTTTGTACAATGAAAAGGAATACTAGTGGGGTCCAGCTTTTTATGCCTACTATGTTACAATTAACAAAAAAACATTATATCATACCCCTGCTGTATAAAAAAAACATGGGTTCAGGAGTGTGTCAACAGACAATCACTTGGACAAGACATATGGTAAATTTTACGTTTTTGTACACGGTTTCGGAAAAAAGTATGCCTACTATGTTACAATTAACAAAAAAACATTATATCATACCCCTGCTGTATAAAAAAAACATGGGTTCAGGAGTGTGTCAACAGACAATCACTTGGACAAGACATATGGTAAATTTTACGTTTTTGTACACGGTTTCGGAAAAAAGTGGGGGCCCCCAGCCCCCCCCCCCCCCCCCCCCCCCGCTTCCGCAACCCTGGTCTTTGCTGTGGTATATTACAAAACTACAAAAATTAACTGTCAAACCTCGGGCAAATAATCTAATCTATACTTTCTCAAAACCTGGTTAATCTGTGCACCAAATGCTTCCGAAAGGAAACCTGGTAATGTATATTTCTGTATTGTGTTCTCTAAAGACACACTGATATATTTATTTGATATTCCTCTTTAAGTTAGATTTCCATACACATGAATTCCATATTTAAGAAACTAACCAATCTAGACCAAATCTGGATAATGCTAATAGACGGTCTATATAGGCCTACAAGATGTGCGTGTTTTTAAATGACTGATAATCAGATACCCACTGCGCTGTGCTGCTGTTTGACACTTGCATGGCGCAGGTCAGTTTACAACCAAGGACCCGTTTCCTAAAACTTGGCCCGAATTCACAAAGGTGGTTTTGAAAACCCACGGTTGAATCCATGGCTTATGCAGATTTCCTGTATAAATTACGCTTAATTTAGCGCGTATAGGGCGCATGTATAAACAATGTCCAATGCTGATGCGCGCTTTTGTCACAGTGCACCAAATTGACGCCTGTTGCCGTGGTTATCCACGCTATTTTATTCATAATTCCAATGTTTTTAATCATGAGTCCACTCTTCAAACAGTGGACTCATTAATAAAATAGCGTATCTAACCATGGTAACAGGCGTAAATTTGGCGCACTGTGACAAAAAGCGCGCATTAGCATTTGACATTTTTTATACACGCGCCGATACGCGCTAAATTAAGCGTAATTTATACAGGAAATCTGCATAAACAATGGATTCAACCGTGGGTTTTCAAAACCACCTTTGTGAATTCGGGCCATAATGAATTTGCAACAATAAAGCAATATTGACTGGCCTCGGGGCGATACGACATATATCGCCCAAACTCTATTTATATCGCCCGAGTCGTAGACGAGGGTGATATCAATTTAGTGAGGGCGATATATGTCCTTTTGCCCCCAGGCCAGTCAATATTGCTATCATTAACCAAATCAGACTTGTAGAGCAAAAATCGTTAAAATGTATATATTTATTACAGTTTAAGAATGGGAATCTATTTTGCCATGTTGAGCAGACTGTGCCTCTGAACTGTATCATTGTGACGTAATTGAAATGACGCGTCCCTGGCCTGGGGACGCAGTATCCAGCGTTGTCTCAACTTGATTAACATTGTGACGTAAACACTGCGCGGTTCAAGGACGCACAAAAACGCGTAGAACACCCGGATGTTAGCGCTGCCTTTTATTGCCCGCTGGATGTTCACGCATTTTCTCATTGACTTTTCTGAGCGGGCAATAAATTGGGCCCGTGAATAAACAATTGGAAATTTATTGAACGGCCATTTGATCCCAGTCTTAAGCAAGCAGCAATGTATCAAAGTTGCCCTGCTCAGATGTCTGATACGGTTAATAATAGATAATATCTACTAAAATTCTTTAAACTGATTGGCTATTAGAAACTTCGTTATGAATCGTTTATTTATTATCATTACTGCCTTTTTTACTGCCCTTGTGTGTTTATGTGTTGGGTTTGTCCGGTTAAATGTGTTTTAACGTATGTATGGTTATAGTATTATATGTACATGTAATATCAAATGATTTCAATTATTGAATTTAATTTCAAATTAGCATTTTAATAAATTTGTAATTTCAATGTGGCTTATTTCGTTTATATAAGGGTGGTTATCTCGACAAACCTTGATAAGTTTTTATGACCACCCAATGCCAATATTGTATCTGTTTATTGTCATTTGTACCCGTTTATTTCTCTTGTTTTACATGTACATTGTCTTGCCTTATTATTGTACATTGTATGTATTGAATTTAATTGGAATTGGAATTGAATTGAATTGAATTGAATGAAACCAGCCCCTGATCTTGATGAAGACTACATGCCCATTGCAATTCATTTTTTTTATTGCAGATACTTGAGACTAAAACTCTCGAGATAATTTCATACGAGTGCCTTGATTTTGAGCTTGATTACTCCAGATTAAAAACAAATGATGTGGATGCTACAGTACGCATTATCCAAGGCGAGTGCAGAGCTGAGATTGAAATTCAGGGTACCTTGACAGGTAATTACACACATTTTGTACTGTAACGCCATTTTTGCACCGTCTATTCCACTTTATTTACAGAGCCTCGAAACGTGTATCGAATTTCATGCTGTGCTCCTCCCATATCCCCCCATCATATTTCACAAATAATGCACAGAAGTGACGGCATCGGTAGGTTTTCTGAGCATACTATGGAACTGTTAAACATACGAGACATGTTTACTTAGTTACCGCATGTTCACTTGTCGTACGACGCATGAACTAACCTGCGGATCATTTTGTTTTATATAATTTTTTTTGGAAAAAAAACGATTTTGAATCCATTTAATAGTAACAACTGACGGATGGTTAGCCATGCATCCCGTGGATTTAATTGCCAAACGCGTTGCTAGCTATGCTTCCGGTAAATTTGCCAAGCGCAATTGCATAGGCTGCGTTTATGCGACCTCAAGCCAGAATCATGATTTGAATCATGATTTGAATCATGATTCAAAACACAAACATGAATCACAATATCACAGAATCAGCGTTTAGACGACCTTCATTCCAATGCTGTTTCTCCTCAGATTCGGGCCAATCCAGTGCGCATCACTAGTGCGCAGTTTGACAGAGGAAGTTTTTCGCACGTGTTTCGGCTCTCGAAAATTATTTTGCTTCCATCAGAATTCAGTCTATACCTCATTTTGTTTACTTCTATCATAAAGGGTCCATATGCTTCTATTCATCTTGTTAGTTTATCCAAAATAGTGTTCGGAAGTGAATTTCAGCGTAGATCCAATTTGATATTGATACTGTATACTCAACAACAACTGAGATCATTGTCTGTCCAGTTAATTCATTTACTAGAACTTGAAGTTGAAGACATGACCAAAAAATGAAAAGTATTGGACGATGCGATGACCAACACAGAACTTGAACATGACAAGAAATGAATTCATAGTCATGTCCATACAATGAGCATATAGAGCGCCTTGAGCTTGGCAAGAGTCAAACCGAAAGTAGCCCGACACAACAGTGAGGTCATATAATCATGATTGTAATCACGATATCGTTTATTCGAACATTTTCGTACGTGATTCTGCAGAAACGTCTTTCCAAACGCCCCTTTTTTCGTGTTTCATGTTTGTGATTCTAATCATGATTATATTCAATTTCGACTAAACGCAATCGTGATTCTGCAGAATCATGATTTGAATCATGATTCAAATCATGATTCTAGGGTAAAAAAGTGGCGGATAAACGCACCCTTAGTCACATTTCCCAGCCGGTCGGAGGACATCGGGAGTAATCGGAGGAAGCCGGTGAGGAGAGCACTCCTCACCGGCAAAAAAACCTCAGACACAAGTGCCATCAAGCGGATGCCATCCATACACCTGAATATTTAGGGGGCCGTGGAGACAGTGATTCAAGGCCAGACGTCGACCAGAGATCAGGGGCGGTATTCTGAGGTCATTTTATCTGTAAAATATTTTATCTCTTAAGGACGTTCCACAGTTAAAGTGAAATCCATGTCATTTTCACCAAACTTTGCACATAGATACTTTAGAACCTTAATATCCGAAATATGCAAAAATTAACATAGGTCCATGTGCTTGATTTTTTGCTATAGAGCTTCAAAATTCCCCCAAATTGATGTTCTTAAGAATTGCGCATTCAAAAGAATTTGGCATTTTTAGACCGCCCAAGATTACTACAATGAGTTTTAAACCTCCATTACTCATTCAAAATACATGAAAAAGTCATCAAATTTCGCAAGAGAGTTAATAATTGTATCGTTAGAATGGAGAATCTATTAATAGTGCTATTTGTTTGCAATTTTAAGTTTAACAGCACTGTCAGTTCTTAAAAATGGCGTAAAAGATAACAAAATCCCAATCTGAAAAATGTAAAATTTCAGTAACAAACTACAAACGTACAATAAATGCTGCACTTTATTCAAAATCCATGTCATTTTCACCAAAATTTGCAGAGTTGTAGAGAAAGGTATACCTAAGAGGTAGAAACATTAAAAAATAGGGGTTCATGTGCTTGTTTTTAAACTATCAGTATTTTTATTAGAGCAAATGTGCTTTTTAAAACACCACAAATGGGCCGAATGCTTAGTATCTATGTGAAGAAAAAATCAAAACCACTCTACCATTTATTCAAACTCGGGCTTATATTCGTGATTCTTGGCAGCACTGCAGAGTAAAGTATTTTGAAATTGTAGAGAATATTTTTTTGAATGGTCCATGAAATAATTCAATTTTTTAGCTTCATGAAATAACGCATCGGATCTGCAGTTAAAGTGCAGAAGATGAGAAAAATTAGCTCATACCCGCAGCTAATTAATACCTGTTCATCCATTGTGACGTCAGCGCGCAGAGTGTAAACTATGCGCAGATCATAATGCGCACAAATATAACTGTGGAACGTCCTTAAAATGAAATTGGTATTCTGAGATGACATTTTATCTCTCAGATAAAATTTTAAATTCTATCCTGCGTATAAATGTTATCTTGCGTATCTACAGATGATATGCAACAGAGCAGTGCCTGCGTAGACATACCCATCGCGTATCTGACCATTGCAACGCGGATGATGTGCTTGCGCCCATGATTGGTTCAACTAGCATCATGTGACCAAATATATTTCAACTATGATGTTGCGCAACGTCAGACCTCGATATATTAAACAAATATATCAGGCTTTGAGAAAGTATAGTGGAATTATTTATCCAAGGTTGGTCTGGCAAGTACTATTTGTCCCGAGGGGCGAAGCCCCGAGGGAAATATAAGAGTTTTGCCAGTCCAACCGAGGATTAATAATTCCCACTATGCTTCCGAATGAAACGCCTGATATATTTGTTTTATATCCTACTTTTAATAATTTATAACCAAAATATATGTGCTGAGCTTGCAAAGTCCGGTTACTTGAGTTGAATTACCTACTTTTCTCCGAGCCATATCGCGCTCAGCGGAACGCAGATTAGAGCCTGCGCCGACGCATCGCTGGACTTGCCCGGGAGAGAGAGCGCGCTGGCCGGTACGCCCGAGAGTTTAGCTCATAGGTTTAGCTAGATATCCAGTTTTGTGAAATAATGACGTCAGACCTCGATATATCCAAAAATATATCGAGGTCTGACGTCACGCAACATCATAGTTGAAATATACTCGGTCACATGATGCTACTTGAACCAATCACTATACAGAATTTACTCAATGTAGGATATAATTTTCGCTATACCAATATTCTGACGTCACTATTTCAGAAAACTATTTAGCTAAACTTTCGGGCGCACCGGCCAGCGAGCTCTCTCTCCCGGGCAAGTCCCGAGATGCGTCGGCGCAGGCACTAATCTGCGTTTCGCTGAGCGCGGTGGCTCGATGAAAAGTAGGTAATTCAACGCAAGTAACCGGACTTTCCAAGCTCAGCGCATATATTTTGGTTATAAATTATATTAAAAGTAGGATATAAACAAATATATCAGGCGTTTCATTCGAAAGCATAGTGGAAATTATCAATCCTCGGTTGGACTGGCAAAACTACTATATTTCCCTCGGGGCTTCGCCCCTCGGGAAAAATAGTAATTGCCAGACCAACCTCGGATAAATAATTCCACTATACTTTCTCAAAGCCTGATATATTTCTTTATTATCTCTTAAATGAACTTGGTATTCTGAGATGACATTTTATCTCTCAGATAAAATTCAAAATTGTATCTTGCGTATCTATGATGATACGCAACAGAGCAGTGGCTGCGTAGACATATTCCCATCGCGTATCTGGCCATTGCAACGCGGGTGATGTGCTTGCGCCCAAGTTACTTTGAAGAAAAAATAAAATAAACTTAAAAGAAGGTAGGGGCTATTTTATCTCCGCGACGTTGATTTTGTCAATATTTCTAGGAGAATTAACTTCAAATGTTGGCATGAAAATTAAGAAAAATGATATATTCATTGAGAACAACACTTTATTTCATAAGACGTTTCTTGACTAACATTGTCTTTGAAATGATGCTTGAAAAGATGCGATATAGACTTCGAAAAAAGAAAGTTTTGCCATTTTTGTTAAAAAGAAATCTCTGTAAAGACGCGCAAGCGTATTTGAAGTCAATAAATTGTCGCAATATCACTCCTTCACCACACCTCCTAGCGGAATGGATTTCCATTGGTTGAGTGATATGAGAGAGCTATAAAAGCGCGTTTCTAATGGATATTGATTAAAAAATTGATGTGTCTTATGGGGTGTTGCAAGAAACTTGCGATTGAACGCAAATCGAACGCAACTCCCAAAATTGAGCGTAAGTCCTCCGATTAAACGCAAATCTGCAATTGAACGCAAGTTACGTTCAATCCTGTTGCAAGAAGAAGTTGCGTTTGATCAATTGAACGTAGATCAAGCGCAAGCTTTGCGATCGATTGCAAATCGAACGTAACTTATGTGAGATTTTGGAGGACGCGCAAAATTTGCGTTCGATTTACGTTCAATTGATTGTCCATAGGCTTGTGTACTAAAAATTCTGCAAAAATTTTTTTTTTTTGTATTTTGTTTTGAAAACTTGTGTAAATTATGCCATTTTCCATGGGTTTTTTTCAAGAAAAACTTGAAATAATGTTATTTTCAATCTTTATAGGCCTCTTCAGCAATTATGCCATTATTTTCACACAATTTCAGTACATTCTCTCCTAATATCATTTTAAAGTGTGTCAATTACCAAAAATATTCTGCTCTTGTTATCAGAGGTCATGGAATATTCAAATTGTGATTTCTGAAATAATTTGTATGAAGAAATGTTGAAGAAATAATAACTCTCCATAGGCACAAAAGCCACTCTTTATTAAAACACTTCATGCACTGGCAAATGCTTATAAATATATCTGAGGGTTTGAAGTAAATACAACTCAGAATTTATTTTGCAAGAGCACTAAATTGCTTAAATGCTTTCATTCATACATATCATAATGAATAACATGCCCAATTAAGTTATTTTAGTTCGATTTTCAAATAAAACATACATTTCAGGAGATTGCTACACTTCAAAATCTGAAGCTCTCTTTAATCATAAGATTGCATCGTAGATATATATCACACTTGCATACAGGGATGAGGTCGAGGCTGATTCTTCCGAGTCATGAGGCAGCTTGAGAGAACTTCCCATAGATTCTGTACAGTGACTCGGACCAAGGCCAGCAAAATGTTGCCTCGAGGTCAGCATTGACTACATCCCTGCTTGGACTTGAAAAGATCCATTGATCTGTGCACAAAAAAAGAACACTGCTCAAGACATTCATTATTGATGGACCTTTTATTTTTATTTTTCAATGTTTCTTGCTCCCGAGGAATTACTTCTGAGATTCAGTTATATAAAATAAAATTTCATATCATCTACATCAAGTGTTTCACCACAGAATGTCTTGTTTGAAATTGATGTATCATGCAGAAGACCACAGTCCTTAAGGTTGGCATGAAGAATCCATAGAAGTCCAGTCAGGAAAGCCACAAGCGTCTCTGCTTGAAGGAACAAATCTGGTTTCCAGAAGCAGTCTAATTTGAGATGAATTTGGAGAGCTTCATGGAGTGAAGATTTTAAACAAGCAACGCCCTCATTCTGAAGTCCACTCTAAATGATCTTACTACAGACAGGAGCAGCTCTGAATTCATTTCTGATAATCAACCTGTCCATAAAAAATAATAATATAGGAAATAATGCAAGCCCATAACTATACATACATGTAGCTTGGGTTAGTTCAAATTTTGTCCTTTCAGTGCAAAAACGCCCTTAGCAAAACATTTTTGTGCACCCCATTGGTGCAGAAATGCCCCTATGCCTGCTGGTAAGGGCGTTGTTTGCACCGACATGATGATATGATAGAGGGAAAGTGGCTTACTCCTGAGACCATAGTAATTGGCAATTTGCCATGATGTAATATAAAAAAGTGTGAACTGATTGTTTTTCCCCAAATAAATGAATCATGGAAATTAAAATATGCAATAAATTAAATCAATGAAAGCAAAATACACACTTTCATACAGTACACCTTGGATGAGCACAACAACCGCCCCCTCCCCCCCCCCCCCCCCCCCATCAATGGGATGTCTTCATTGCTGAGAAGTCCAGTCAAGATAGAGATTTGTGTTTGCCTTTTTTTCATTTTGCATTATCCTTTGGTCAATGTGTACAGATTTCACCCCCATCCGCATTACAATCATGGTGAATTATTAATAATAATACAGTTTACATGTAACCTACCATTCAAGAGTTGATAAAATGAATCAATCAGCTGGTTGCAAGAACACACATGGTAGCAGACACAGTTATGGTGGTTCGGTTTATTCCAGACTTCCTTGTCATAACTGTAGTAAGCAATTAAAAGCAAAAAGCAAAGAGATAAAACATGTTCATGAAATTAATATACAAGTTAAGCTCAGTTGCCAGTGTGTTAATCATTATAGTAGTCCCAGGGTGTTTTGATTAAAGTCACTTCTGTCCTGGGGAGGGGTACTATGGTTCCTCAGCTATGGGCGGCGCAATAAAAAAATTATGAATCATACCTTTGGCTTTTGCTTTAATTTACTAAAAAAAGCTTGTAATAGAATGCTAAACTTTGGTGTACATATTCCTTTCTAGAGCATTCCTAACAACTTTACTTTAAAAAATCTGGTATAAAAAATATTTTTTCTTAACTTCTTAAATGTATTTTTTTTTTTGTTATTTTCAAGACAAAGTTCATCAGTGACATTAAATTACTATTGTCAATAAAAAAAATTACCCAATTAACTTTTTACATGTAATCATGTTTTTGTCTGACATGTACTTAAACAAACACAATGTTGCAAAATTTCCTGACCCTGTACCTGGGAATTGCAAATTTGGTCTCAAAGGTTGCGCGAGACTTGAAAGTAAAACGCCAGTCAGTGGTGCGGTAATAAAATTTTGAGTGGCAGATTTATTCTGAAAAATGTGAAGGGGGACCATATGCCCCCCCCCCCGAGTATTGTGCTTGATGTAAAAGGATGTAAAAAAAAAATCATGATTATGCATTCAATATTAATAAAATGATAATGATGCACCATATGAGACACCCTTTTACTGTAAGCACCTGGAAAAGCATTGTAATCATCCATTAAACAATTTAAAGTGAAAAAAAATCTGTCATCTATATAGCACCTCATGTGCTTGCATAAAAATCAAGTTAAGACTAGAGACAGTTAAATAGTAGCCCGGGGGGGGGGGACTCACAAAATAATGCATATGGGGATGTGCCGCTGGAATGGGTCGCCTTTTTGGAAGAAATCCCTAAACATGGGGTATGATTTTATGCTGGAAAATCCCTAAACATGGCCCAATTTTTAGATACTGGCCTTAAACATGGGTCCATATTCTACTCTTGTCTTTGGTGCAAATACAAAATTACCTTACATTTTGGGCGATAACTTTTTTCTTTTTTTTTTGCTTGTCAAGTTTTCCAGGCGAAAATGTGCCCCCCCCCCCTTGTGGAAATCCTGGATCCGCCCCTGTAATGAATCCCTAATAATGGGTACCTTTTTAGCCGAAATGACCTGTAAATATGGGTACGGGTTTCAAACCTTCAGCCGCACACCTTTGTCCAAACCAAATCTAAGTACCTTCCCCCCGGCATAGTAGACCTACATATTGAATCTAAAAAATAGATTTATTTAGGCTTACATGTAGGCCCTATATCTTTTTATATTTATATGTGATGGATATTAAAAATGTGACTCATACGGCACATCATTACAAATCAACCACACAAATAGACTGTCCTTGCAAAGAACCTCTTGTGCAATCTGCCCGTAAGAAATTTTAAAAAGAGCCCCGGGCGGGCAACTCCCTGTTCAATGTTAAAACTTCCCAAAGAATGTGGCAGATGTGGCCAATAGGTTTAATAGCCCAATAACATCTTTAAAAATAATTAATAATATAGGCCTACATGTAGACCCCCTATACCTTTTTTTTTTTTTTTGGCCTGGCGAAAAATGTGGAGAACCCCCCCCCCCTCCAAAAAATTAAAAATAAAGGAATAAATAAATAAAATAATATTAAATAAATATAAACAATTCCTCCAAAGTCAAGAGCAAAATTTTCATTCTATCCCAGGCCAGGCAAAGGAAAGTCATAAAAAGGGAGGTTAGACAGACTCTTAAAAAAGAGAGACTAATGGAGAGGATCTAATTAATGGAAGTCTTTGATTTAAAGCCTAACGTTAGATTAAAAATCCTTTAAGTTAAAAACAAAAAATTGCTTTCTGTCGAGTGTTTCTCAAAAGTTGTGGCCATTCGTAGCCAGGCGGCTTCTAGAGAGTAAAAATCATTTACTAACGTAAGGTCACTCTCATGAAGCCAGGGCTTCCGTCATATACTTTTGTGTGTACCACCAAAAAACCTGAAACTTTCGCCCCCGAGATTTCTACTTTCTTTCTAAAAGATCTAGCCCTAAATCATGTACATGGGATAAAACTTCATTTCCGACATTTCTACGCTCTCGTTGTTATTTTTGAACAAGAATTCATCAAAAAAATGAGAGAAATATTGTGTAAAGACGGAAGAGACTTGCCTGATGTTTACGCCGCCATCTTGTTTCCTATTGTTCTTCGCCAACGTTACAGACGCGTGCGTCGGCGAAAGTTTCAGGTTTTTTGGTGGTACACACAAAAGTATATGACGGAAGCCCTGGCTTCATGAGAGTGACCTTACGTTAGTAAATGATTTTTACTCTCTAGAAGCCGCCTGGCTAGCCATTCGACTGCATTGAATCCATTTACTGGATGGTTATTAGCCGTTGAAACTTATATAACTTAAAAATCATTTCAAATATGAACAATAATAATCTTTTAAGGTCATTTTCGATGTTTCATACATAATTAGAGCCTACAAATTTACTTGCTTCAGGGTGATTTTTAACAGCACTGCACCGGGAATGTCCTGCCGTGTTGTTGGTACAACAGTGCATTACCGACACAAAAAGTCAAGTGTGGGACTGGGTTTAAACTGTGTGGTAAAAAAAAAATTGAAGGTGAAATTTCGACTGGCGATAAAGATACATTTTCACATTTTACAAAATAATTTTTTCCCTGGCATAGGTCTAAAACATATAAATTCTCTGAAAACATACATAATGGAGAAAGAAAGCAGTGAAAAATGAATATTTTCTACTTACTCTCTTCCACAATCACGATTATTGCAAGGATTATTTTGCTTCATCAGCTAGTCTTGTGCTGCAGACCCTGTTTACAGCTGCAAATCGTCTGCAAATCAGCTGCAACTTGCGTTCAATCGCAAGCCTTTTTCTTGCAACGCAAATTGGCGATTGATTGCTAGTTGCAGTCGATCGGGATCGGCTGCAAAGTTGCAGTCGATTTGCAATCAATTGCAACGTAACTTTCTTGCAACACCCCATTACAAAGATAAAATGAAGATAAAATTGTTCTCAGAATACCAATTTGGAGATATTTTAATGGTATTTTATCTCACTGATTTTAACGGATATAGAATATTTTATTTTATCTGAGATAAAATGGATCTCAGAATACCACCCCTGGTACTAATCTCTGATTAATCATACGGTGCTCGTGCGATAGCCAGACGATGAACCACACATCGTACAACTATTAGTAGAGTATCAGTCGGACATCGCACGGTGCCTGGGCGATTGTCGGCCGGTTTACTCTTCTTTTTTGGCATCTTGTATTGTGATGTGTAGTGTACAACCGCACTGAAAGTTGTACATGCAAAATCACGTGGCTTACAAAGGGCCCCGATGCATCTGTGATCACCACCCGATGTTCGGACGATGTCTGACCGATGTCAATTACATTGGCATGGCATCGATGCATGCCGGTATTGCATCGGTCGGTTAGTGACCAATGTCCGGACAGACATCGATCGATAATCGGCCGATGTCTGCTCTAAGAAACTTGAGCTCTGATGCTGGGGACACCGGTCGATTCGCGGCCGGACATAACAATAATGTGTCTAGGATGGGTGGGCTATTAAAAAGATCGGTAGAGACATCGGAAAATGATAACTCCCAGTTATCTTTCTCCGATCACTCCTCCAAGGTTACCATGAAAGAAATCTCTCGCTTATGGTAGTTCGTTGAATGCCGAATTAAACTTAAAAACATGTTAATAATAGTCATACTTGCTTGTGGAGCGCTTTTAGCACTTACTTTATCAGAAGTTTCTACTTAAGCGCATTACAGTAATGCAACAAATACCGTGTTTACACTTAATCGGCATTTGAATCGGCTCGCGGTTCTGAACCGCGAGCCGATTCAGCATCGGCTTTTTCATAGCGTGTAAACGCGAGCAACTTGAATCGGCTTTTTTACTACGTGTATAAAACGGAAAGCCTATTCTGCACCGGCAATTTGTGCGCATTTCAATTACTTTACCATTGTGACGTAATTGTAAGCGCACTGATCCAGCGTTGTCTTTATTATGACGTATATTGTTGGTATGCGTATCATTTCAGGTTTTTGCATCGGCTCGCGGTTCTGAACCGCGAGCTGTAACAACGTGTAAACGCAATCCAAATGCCGATTCTGCATCGGCATTTGGTTCAGAACCAAATGCCGATTAAGTGTAAACACGGTATAAGTGTAAACACGGTATAGTTACCATGCCTTTGGCACAGCAATTGTTACGCGCACTGCGTTTTAAGGAATAAATTCCTACAAGGTACTCATCCACCTCTCCTGGGCTGATTGCAGCACAATGTGGCTAAATTTCATGCTAAAGAAAAAATACGCAATGGCTTGGACTCGAACCCACGTCCATGGGCGGAAATCCAAGGGGGACGAGTCCCCCCTACCCAAAATAGTAGGGGGAAACGATATTAAATGTCCCCCTACTATATTTGGTCTTTTATGTTGGAAAAAATAAATCATTCAAAATCGAAATAAAACATGTATTTTGGTCGAAAAGACCTTACCCTTTTGGTGATAACGTTTTTTATTTTTTTTTCTTTTTTTTTTGCTTGTCACACTTTCCAGCCCCTGGTCCCCCGACATGTACCTTAAGGGAGATATTTCCGCCCTTGCCCACGTCCCTCAGAATAGCAGACGAGATTCATAACCACCAGATTAAAATAATAATTACTGTTTTTTCTGTTTGTTTGTTTTTTCATTCGTTTTTGCACCATTGACAAAGTGAGTCATGTGTCATGTAGACATTATTTTGCAAGCACTTATCCTTAAAAAATATAAGCAAGATGTGGTACCGACCGTTTTTTCCGTCCATCTGATATAAGCATCTTACCATTAAAGCTTGATTTTTTTTTTTTTTTTTTAATCTCCACTTTCGTGCGCTGAGTAAGATCGCAGTTTTTCAGAAACGTTATCCAGCACATCGTGCTCTCGCCCAACGCCATCGAATTTTTAGATAGCGAAACCGTCAACTTGATAGCTATGATTTGAGTTGGTGTTTTATAAAATTTGATAATTTTGTCGATGTATTTTATCCTGATGAATATTTGTGAAATGTGCTCGCCCCATCATACAATTTTGAATGTAATTGTATTGCAATAATGAATCATTTGCCTGTGAAGGTTGAGTACTCTAGGCCCATATTATGCCAAATTTTGTATCCCATCAATAGGTTCGTTTTACATCTGGTTATCGAGAACAGATACCACGGGAGGTGCCGTTGCCGAGTGGTCTAAGGCGCCCATATACAATACGCATGTGCGGGGTTTGATCCCCGGCCGCGGCATGTATGCCCGTGAGCAAGCCATTTAATTGGCAATGCTTTTTTATCTTGCATTCAATTAAATGAAAATCCTATATTAGGGCGATTCCATACGTATCGTACGGGACATTTCGATTTTATTTTTTACTCTCTAAACTGAATGCTTGAGCAATGATTTTTTTTGTCAATGATAAATATATAGTGGGTAGTTTTGTGAATAAACTGATAACCAACAAAAAATGTTGATTTTACCTGTAATTCGCAATTGAACAGGATATTTATTTCAGTTGCCATTTTTTTTTACATGACAACCCAGTAGTACTTTATTATTACTACAAAAAAGAATTGAAGTTCCTCGTTTGTTTGGACAGCAGGTTGAAAAATGTTGTGAAAATGGCTGATTTTTCTAGCATGGAATCGCCCTATACGCATTTTTGGTAACCAGGGGAGTGTTTCATCAACATTTTCATCCGACAAGTTGTCAGATCTGACATCTTTCTCTGATGTTGATTGGCTGAGAGGTACTGTTACTATGGTAACTGTCGGATAAAATGGGACTTGTCGGATAAAACGTCCGACAAGTCTTTTCATGAAACGCCCCCCAGGTGTGCACTTGTTGAAAATCAATGTTATGATAATATACCCGAACTAGGAACTCCATTTTGTTTTTTAAAACAGCTCCCGAACCAGAACCGGTACCGGAAATCGAACCAGAACCGGAAGAGCCACTACCCCCTACAGAACCAATCAGGTGATGACATGTTGCACTTTGAATTTAGAATTGCATACTTTTATTTGTTATGGTATGAATACTAATGTAATATTTCGCTAAAATAGTTTCGTTACAAAAAACATAATAATTCATGATAAATACTATGTATAGGAAGATTTTTATTTAGGCACTGTATATAACGGTAACAGGATGTTGTCAAAGATGATAACGATCTAATTTTGAGGCGTTTCCTATTGTAATCCTTTTCGAGAAAAAAAAACGTTGATTTTGATTTTGAAGCATTATTAAGAGGTGCGAAGAGGAATGACACAAATGCAAAACAAATAATGAGGAGGGGTAGAACAACAAAAAAGGGCAAAGTAGAAGTGGAAGGAAGGAAAGGAGGAGGAGGAGAAGAAGAAGAAGAGGAATCAAAATTGGAGTATGAATTCTACTATTAAAGCAAGCAAGAGTCAGTTATCAAAATCATTTCAATCTGCACTTGGGGAAACATACATTGTTTCCCAGAAAAAAAGAGAAGCCATAATTTAGTGTAATGTTTTGCCATCATAATCATAAATTTTCTTCATGAGATGTACATCATTGAAAAAATACTTCTCCTTTATCATTTGAAGCCCATCCCAACGTTCATAATGCACGCATAACTGAGATATGTCAATGGAAAATTGGGCTACCAAATTTTCATTTGCACGAGCAAATTATTATTTGTTTTCTGGCTTTTACAGCTATTTATTTGTCAAACTAAGTTCGTAACTTGAATATCAATTTTTTTCCTATTCCATATGAGACATTATGCGTAAAAATGTGAATGCCGTATGGTCGAGAAAAAGTTACTTGAAAAGACGCTTGATTTTTACCTATTCGACGGAACCTTAAAAAAAGAAGGATTTCGTTTTCCTAACAAAGCATATATGTATATGAGATTTTGTGATCCGATAGCAAGCTTTCCTTTTAGATTCAAGATTTATTAAAAACATGTGACCGCACAGCTTAAAAGCTGAATTGACAGATGTTTTACAATTTAAACAACATGAAATTAACAAATAATCAATATAACAAAGGAATCAAGAAATATACAGAAATTACAATATAAATTAAAAATATTACGGTATTCTTAAGGTAACAGTGGCAATGTATGATATTAAAAAATCTACGAGAAGATACATTTTACTAAAGGTTTGAAAGACCGTCTGAGAATGTTAAGCAGAACCTAAAAAGAAATTATAATGATGCCATATGTATTTAAAAAAACAATGAATAAAATAAATATTATTTTATTAATATTTTTCTATTATTCTAAGTATGGTGATATATCTCAAAATATAAGACTCGCTCGGTTAGATTTTAGCCAGATTTGACTGAAATAAATAATAACCAGCAAATTTTTAAACTTCTGCCCAGGTAAAAGGCTTGTGAATGATTAGTGCAATGGGACTCTAAATTTTGAGTGAGATAAATTTTACACTGTTCAATTTCATAAAAAATCTATAACGCTTTCAAATTTCAGAGTTCCACACAGGGTTTCCGACAAGATGATAGCTGAAGTTGCAAAATACAAGATTCCGTCCGACCGGTTTTCTGTGCTGGTAAATGCTCTGGGCTTCACAACAAAGGATTTTGGAAAAGCAGTGTCGGACAACATAAGCTCTCATGGAAGTAGAAAAGGGTATATAGGGACCAAAAACATTCTTACCCGATGGCGGAACAAAACAGAAGTTGCAAAACAGCGTCCGGAGTTAAGAGAGGCATTTACAAGATCAAACTTGCCGCACTTGATAAAGAGGTACCTTAAACTGGAACACGATTTCCTTGATTGAAACCTGGGCCTATGGATTTTCTAGACCATCCCTTAAAGACCGACGCAAACTACACAATCCGATCAGATTTAAATGTATATACATGCATAAATATGTATATATATATATATATATATATATTGGTATTGATATTGGTGGTGATTTTGTACCTGATTGCTAAGAAAGTATGAATGCTTGTAAGCAAGCAACCAGAGGACCGACGGCTTAAGGTCCTCTCCGAAGGACCTGGTACTGAGGATTAATGCCTTACCAAAGGGCACTAGCGCACCAAGTGGGACTCGAACCCGGGTCACCGGAATACGAATCCCCCGCTCTACCGACTGAGCTATCGTGTGTGTGTGAGGGTGTGTGTATATGTGTGAGGGTGAGTGTGTGTGTATATATATATATATATATATATATATATATATACATACATATGCATGTAAGTTCCGATTAGTTGTATTAATATTAAAATCGAATTATCCAGATTTTTTTTCTCCAGAATCGAGATTCTCTTTCGGAAGAGAAGCAAATCCAAAACCAAAACATATTGACACCATCATCGGCTGCGATTTGAAATCGATTTGAAGCTTAGATCGACCACAAGGTTTGCAGCAAAATAGAAACCTGATTCAAGTTTTTCGACTAGTTTACATACTTTTCATCGTGTTCATGTTAAATGAAAAATACGATTTGTTCAAAAATCTTGTAGTCGGATCGTGCAGTCTGCCCTGGGCTTTAGTATGTGCGCGAGTGTGCTTTTGCACGTGTGTGTGTGTATGTTGGCCTTTTTACAAAATCTTGGTATTTAATACTGAAAATCAACTTCTCCAAATAAAAGATATCGTTCACGCTATACCAACAAGTTACACCAACACGCTATACCATTTTTTTTTTTTTGTTCAATAAAGTTTAAAAAGATTGATTTCGTAGACTTTTGGATAAGTATGAATACACTCTAAAAATATTGGGTAAAAATGCTTCATAAGGGTAATTATGTGTCAAACCAACATTGGGCATTTTTATCTATCCTGTGTGATGAAAATTTTGCCCATTCTAAAGTAATTGCTGCTTACTTTTCAACCTTACTGGGCAATATGCTTCCCGCATTGGGTAAAATACTGCCCCAAATTGGTAGGACACAACTCGTGCTGGTTAAAATTTACCCAATATTTCTTTACAGTATATTGGAAGGCAGGAAACAGTCTTTGAGGTAATTAAACAACAACAATTTATTACCTATTTATTGTCAATCTGCAAGAATAAATTAACACTCATGGATGGTTACAGTGATTGTAATGTTACTGATGTAGAAATTTGTAAATTGTTTGGATATATTCAATAAATTGACCTACCATCTCTGTCTCTAATTTGATAAAAGACTAATTCCTGATTTGACCCAATCTACCTTGTACCTTGTAGTTCTATTCCCTGAAGTCCTCCACCAGGAAGGGTAACTCAGGGCTGACGAGAGTGGGAGTATTGTTACTCTGTTTTGTTTTGTTGCAGGTTTTACATAAAATCTGCATTTTTTCTTAAAGTATTAATTCGATAACTTTTTTTTTGTTTCTCTCTTCATATTATACGATGAAGGTTAATTTATATAGAAGTATTGGAATTACATGTTTGAATTTATTGCTATTTTGTGTTATTCCATGTAGGCACCAGCCAATGTGGAGAACCTCTCGACAGAATTTTCCATTCTTTTAGGTGATCCCCAGGCATTGGCTGGTGCTCAATATTACATTTCTTTTGTAATGTTTCTATTGCTGTCATGTTTTCTTGCATGGAAATAAAATGAATAAGTAAATAAATAAATATAACAAGCAGAACTCTTATAAGAAAACAAAGAGAATTCAGTTTTTAAAAGCTTAAAAACTTTTACATGGGGCAATATACAAAAGAACATTTGAAGAGATTTTGTTTTGTTGGGATAATTACTGCTCATTTTGTCGTACACAAACTGAATTATACTTTCATATATTGATGCATTGTATGAAAGTTAAACCTCTGTGGCAATTTTGTATTGATCATTTCTGTTTAATTGAATTAAGAACTATAAATTGGAAGGATATTTTCTTAGGACTACCTGGACATTCTAATAGTGTTAATTCTGTTTTTTTTTTTAATAAAATATGCCATTTTTAATTCTAGAGCTGGAGGCCGGGTACCTTCTTTCACCAAAATACATTTATTACGGGTTGCATAGAGGAAGAAAGTCGCTTGGCATCAAAGCCAAGCAAGATTAGTTTACTTACTAAAACAGAAATGGGATACATTGAAGGTGAATAGATATTTAAATGTGAACAGGTAGGATGTGTCTAGTGTGGTGTGAGTTTTATTTTTGGTGTGACTCTTCATGATTGATTTCGTACTATTTCTTTTCGATATCCCCTTCTCTTGTGTCAATCTGATTTGCAGATTTCATTCTTTCTGTACCTTATGTCAAAATTAAATGTCCATGAACATATTTGTATGTGTTTGTTAATATTTGTGTAAGTGGGTGGGTATTTTGGCTGCGTGTGTGTGTATGGGTGTATATGTCAATGTACGTGTTTTTTGTGGCAGCTGAAAATAAAATAGGGAACAATGATTATACTTATTTTTTTCTGCAAATCATTCAATATTGATTTCATGTATTATTAGGTTAACTATATAGAGGATCGGGGCTAAGCTCATTTTCTTTATTTACAAAATATATATTTTTAAGGTTTTTTCATTCCGTCCCTATAAAATTCAATTTTTTGTAAACATATTTGTATTTTCTTGTTGATGTAAAATGAAGATTTCTCAATTTTCTTGCATTTATCCTGAATTTATTTTAATAAAATCCTTAATAAAAACATGTTGAAAAAAAAAGTTGAGAAATGAGGGGTAGTGAAATGTTATAAATTTGTTGGATCTTGTTCCGTATTTTTCATGATAGATTGTTTCATAATTATTTGGAACATTTTCTTTTGACGATAGTTTTCAGTGATTCAGTTTTGAAACGACGAATCTTACCACAAGGTATTGTAGTGGGGCACACATACATGTGTCCCCATAATTCGGGCACTCATCTCCTTGGATATTTCAAGTGTGTGTATTTTAGTTTTGTCAGACGTGTATCAATCAGATATGATTATTTACGTCTGGGACCGATCTTTAATGTTACCATCCGAAAGACGTGACTAGGGCTCGAACCTCTGCATCAATTTGTAACTTCCCCACATAGCTTGGATTACAGGCGCACGCCACAACGCCCAATTTGAAGTCATGTAAGAAAAACAGAGAAGAAGAAAATAAAGGAGATATTACAGTTAAAGCAAAATAAAGAAAAAGGCCTACATCGCCAAGTGTGTGAATGACCATAATCTATACAGGGTTTCAAAAAGCACGTATACAAATTATATATTTTTCTATGTTTTTATAGTTATCATGTTATATTATGTGGAATGGTTGTCCACGTTGTTATATTGGGTTGCGTTGAAATGAAATAAATCTTCCACAGTGTTTGTAAGAAGGTGGTTATGAAGGTATGATGAAAGTGAATTCATGTTATTTACGAGATATTTTTTTATTCTTCCTTAATTTTATTTCATCCTTTTTTTAGGATAGGCAATAACCGGCATTTTCAATGCACTTTTCTACAATAATAGGTTATTCATATCATGGCTCTCAAAACTACAATGAATTCGTCACTTAACTATGTCAATTTTTTTTTTTTAAGTATTTAGTAACGATTTATGATATTTTGAACTATGTTTATGCTCATCAATTGTTCATATAGAGATGTATATTTGATATTTTTCAGATAGATACGTTTTGTGAAATATTATGCATGTATATATATATATATATATATATATATATATATGTATATACATTGAAATAAATTAGATAAATGTAAATAATAAACAGTAAAAGGAATTAAATGAGAGAATTATAGATTAGTATATAGCTTCACTCGAGGTCCCTCAGAGCTGTCATTCACTCTGAATCAAAAGTTGAAAAAAGTAGAATATATATATATATATATATATATATAAAATAGAAATAATCTGCTTCGGTATATGGAATAAAATAATCATAAATGGTTTGGTAAATGTCGTAGAAATAAAATCGTAGATTTTAAAAGGAGCATAGCTATCAAAAATGAAAGATAAAGTCACACTCTTCGTCAGTGCCCATGATGTGACAAAAAAAGAGAATTAAAAAAAAAATCCGAATTCAAAATCCGAATCTGACGAAGAGTGTGACTTTACCTTTCATTTTTTAGAGCTATGCTCCTTTTAAAATCTACGATTTTATTTCTACGGCATTTACCAAACCATTTATGATTATTACATATATATATATATATATATATATATATGTATATATAATCAATGATTCAGGCGATAGGTCAAAACGCAAAAGACTTTGCACTACGACGCAACATTTAATATATGGATGTCTGGCCTAAGATTTTTAGTCAAAAACTTAATTTCAAGGTTCAAGGTTTATTCATATCAACATTTCACATTTTCAACAAAATCAACAACTCATACAGACAATAATATTATAATCGCTAGAGGGTATTCATTTGTTTCGCAATCTACTATGGTCAACAAGGAAATTCGTGATCACTCTCGCAAAAAGTGCTCACTAGCTTACAAGTTCACAATTATACAATTATACAACACAAATTATCATTGATAGGCATCAATAAATATCGTAAAATATGAAATGTATACCTAATATAACAATGTAAAAAAAGGACTATAATGTATTCTGTAATTTCAAGGTTCAAGGTTTATACATATCAACATTTCACATTTTCAACAAAATCAACAACTCAATACAAACAATAATATTATACAATACAAATTATCATTGATAGGCATAAATAAATATCGTAAAATATGAAATGTATACCTAATATAACAATAGAAAAAAAAGAAATATAATGTATTCTGTAATTTCAAGGTTCAAAGTTTATTCATATCAACATTCCACATTTTCAACAAAATCAACAACTCAATACAAACAGTAATATTATACAATACAAATTATCATTGATAGGCATAAATGAATATCGTAGAATATGAAATGTATACCTGATATAACAATAGAAAAAAAGGACTATAATGTATTCTTGTAATTGGTTGTTAAATAATGACAAAGAAAGAAAGACAATGAGAGATGTGGATATGAGAAGCCAAAAGTAAAAGCAGAGCTTGTTGGTTAAAGGCCCCATAGTGGAGCGGTTATGTGACAAAAAATGGCCAAGATGCTCGGATCTGGCAGAAAGTGTGAAATTTGGCATACAGGGGTATTTTTGGGCGCTGATTTCAAAAATTGCCGGCCCCAAGCGATTTGACCATCGGGTCGGCCGCCATTTTGAAATCCAAGATGGCCGCCATGATAAATCATTAAATGTCAATTTCTTGAGTTTTACATGGCATGTGACACTGAAATTTGGCATATAGGGGTATTTGAGGCACTGATTTTAAATATTGCCGCCCATCAGCAATTTGACCATTTGGTCGGCGGCAAAATGGCCGCCATCTTGAAATCCAAGATGGCCGCCATGATATATTATTGCAATCATTTTCTCGAGTTTTATATGAACTGCAGTATTGAAATTTTGCGTATAGGCTTAATTTGGGGTGCTGATTTTAAATATTGCCGGCCCCAAATGATTTGACCATCGGGTCGGCCGCCATTTTGAAATCCAAGATGGCCGCCATTTTGAAATCATTAATGTAATTTTCATGAGTTTTTACATGACGTTTGACACTGAAATTTGGTATGTTGGGGTATATTTAGGCACTGATTTCAAATATAGCCGGCCCCCAGCAATTTGACCACTTGGTCAGTGGCTAAATGGCCGCCATTTTGAAATCCAAGATGGCCGCCATGAAAAATCATTGAAATGTCATTTTCTTCAGTTTTACATGATATGTGACACTGAAATTTGGCATATAGGCTTAATTCGGGGTGCTGAATTCAAATATTGCCGGCCTCAAGCGATTTGACCATCGGGTCAGCCGCCATTTGCAATATCGATAACAATGATAACAGTAATAAGAATGATGACAACAATGATCATAATAATCATAATAATAATCATTATGATAATTATAAGAAGAATGATGATAACAATGATATCGATAATAACTTTCTCTGAATTGCAAGATTCATTTTCCATAATTCGTCAAATGATCTGACTTGAAATAAAGTCATTATTTATTGGACCAGTAACACCAGTTTGATGAAAAACAATTTAACTGGTATTACTACTTTGCTTCAACTGGAATGCAATTGTTTGAACTAGTCTCCAGTTGATTTTTACTGGTCCAGTTAAAAATCAACTGGTCCAGTAAACATATATTGGAAACCAGTAAAAATCTACTGGAAACCATTTATTGGACCAGAAACACCAGTTTGATGAAAAACAAGTGATGAATTTGATCCTGTCAGGTGTAGTCTTCATAAATGCCGATTTATTTTTAAAATGAGCAGGTCGAGGTACCCTTTTCTAGTCAGATATGGAATGTCAGACATATATCCTATCCACTGGACAGGTAGTAAACATTCAATTCTCGAATTTCATCCTTTTTTTTTTTTAGAGCGTCTCTTTAACACACGAGTCTTTGGGAAATATTTTAGGCCCGTGATACCTCAGTTGCAAAATGGCAGCTATCTTGAGATCCAAGATGGCTGCCATAAAAAAAATCATAAAAAAAATCAAGTATCAAAATTATAACGTAGGTATTATTTTGAAATTTGGCATCTTGGGGTATTGAAATTTTCCCCCAGTAATCTGTCCAATAGATATGCTGCAAAATGGCCACCATCTTGAAATCTAGAGAGGATCGACTGTCATGAAAATTCATTAAAATAATTTTCTTGAGTTTTAAATAATTTGAGGCACTGCATTTTAGACATACAGGCAGGTTTTGGCCTGCTGGTTTAGAGTATTGCTGCCCCAGTGATTGATCCACCGGGTCAGCTGAAAATGACCGCCACTTTGACATTTAAGATGGCTACTACGAAATATCTTTCAAAAATGTTTTCCTGAATTCTACATTACCTGTGACACTGTAAATTGGTATTATGAAGCAAAAACTTGTATTGTATGTTAATTTCAAATATGGATAGATAATGAACATATAACACATAACACACTTTATCTGCCATTTTGAATTCCCATATGACCCATCATGACACAAAGGACATGATTACCTAGCTTAGTTCTAAATATTGATTATTGTGGGGGAAAATAAGTACAATATGATAGCAAGAATCAAAATTCATGTATGGTATAACTGATGGTAAACCATTCATTATTGCTATCAATCATTTATATGCTAGGCGGTTGACAGTGAATCTTACAGATCTCCAGGAATTACTTTGGAACGATTTAATTGATAACCATCGTGTGTTCGACAATCTGACAATGGGAGCATGTTCGCCTCACAATTTGGGAGATCAAGCTCCGACAGCATCAGACCAAAATATGTTAAAAGAGGGGAGTTGCTTCTACCCTGTTTGGCGGTCAACGAATTAAAGGGGAAGTTCACCCTGACAAAAAGTTTATTGAAACAATAACAGAATAAATAATGAAAAAAATATTGAAGGTTTGAGGAAATTCCATCTAATATTTAAAAAGCTATGGGAATTTCATTTTGTGTATTTGTGACGCCAGATGAAAGCAGTTCCCCCATGTTTCTTAAAGTACAAAAATCAATGAAATGTAGCCTCTTAAAAAAATGAAAATGTTTTTTATTGAACCCTCAGTATATCAACAAACAAATGATTCACACCCGCTCCTGAAAGAAAAAAATTACCCATGATGAACCATTTATGCATTTTATATCACACAACATAATGGGGCAGCTGCTCGTACAGTATATGACTTCACAAATCAAAAACTTAAAATTCTAATATCTTAGATTGATTTACCAATATCTTTTTTATATCATATTTTCTTGTGTTTTTACAACAAACTTTTCTCCGGGATGAACTTCCCTTTTTAAGGGATAGAGCAACGTCCGACGTGGCGCTGCTAAGTTGCTGCCGGGCTCACGATTTACAGGGTATGGGCAAAATACATTTTCGGAGCATTTCTGTTACTGAATTCTATTTAGAACAATAAAATATGTATTATTATCATCCATCATTAATATTAATTCATCATCATCATCATCATACCACTATATAACCATCAGTACTTCAAGTCTGGAGCAGTTATCTTCATGTCGATTTGTAATAAAATATCACAATTATTGGAGCAATATTCTGAAACCAGCAGGCCAAAAACCTGCCTGTATGTCTAAAATGCAGTGCCTCAAATTATTTAAACCAAGAAAATGATTTTAATGAATTTTCATGACAGTCGATCCTCTCTAGATTTCAAGATGGTGGCCATTTTGCAGCATATCTATTGGACAGATTACTGGGGGCAATTTCAATATCCCTAGATGCCAAATTTTAAAATAATACATTACGTGATACTAGATAAAGTGATTTTTTTAATGATCTTTTTTAATGGCAGCCATCTTGGATTTCAAGATGGCTGACATTTTGCTTCTGACTCAGGGGATCAGATCGCTGAGGGCCAGCAATATTTGAAATAAGCACCCCGCACTCCGTCGATATGTCAAAGTGCGATACTGCAGATCATATAAAACTCAAAGAAATAATTTACAGCCTCTCAACCGAAAATGATTATTCCGGATGGTTATTATTCAACCAAAGCCACTTCAAATGTGGAACTGCAGAAGAAGCTAGCTGGTTTTTGTATTCACGGTGCTTCATACTTACGTAACATCTATATCAGCAACGGGGTGCCAAAGTATTATAATCCTTGCAACGGACAAAGATGTGGTTGTGTTGGATTTGTTTTCAGTGCCAATACAATGGGTTTTACTCACCATTATAATGTTGTACATCATTCAAACTTGGTAACCATATTAGAATTCAAAATAGCATCTACTTAATGTTTTTTTTCATTGATCAAGGATGCAAAGATCAAGTTTTTCTCCAAATTCAAAGTGTTAAAGGCCATACGTAAGACTTGAGCAAATTATCTTTCATGGCGGCCATCTTGTATTTCAAAATGGCAACCAAACAGGGGTCTGACAATAATCAGTGCCTAAATATATGCCTATATGACAACTTTCAGGGCCAGAGTTCATGTAAAACTCAAGACAATTATCATTGCTTTTAATTCATGGCGGTCATTTTGCCGAAACCCGGTGTGCCACGTACTTCTGTATGCCAAAGTTTGGTGTCATATATAATGTAAAATCCAAGAAAATTATTTTGATATGGTTTTTCATGGCAGCCATCTTGCCGCTGAACTGATGGTCAGAGCACTTGTGGCTGGCAATATTTGAAATCGGCACCCCAAAATAAGTACTCTATTTGCCAAAGTTCAGAGCACATGTAAAATTGAAGAAAATGATTTTTAGTGATTTTCATGGCGGCCATCTTAGATTTCAAGGTGGCGGCTGACCTGGTGGTAAGACTATTTGAAATAAGTGCCCTAAACTACACCTACACTGTATATGCTAAATTTCAATACCATAGCTCATACAAAACTAAAGAAAATTATTGCAATGGTATTTCATGGCGGCCATCTTGGATTTTATGATGGCGGCCGTTTTGCCGCTGACCTGGAGGTCAAATTGCTGAGGGCCGGCAATATTTGAAATCAGTGCCTCAAAATACCCCTATTTGCCAAATTTCAGTGTCACATATCATGTAAAACTCAAGAAAATGACATTTAATGATTTTTCATGGCGGCCATCTTGGATTTCAAAATGGCGGCCATTTAGCCACCGACCAAATGGTCAAATTGCTGGGGGGAGGCAATATTTAAAATCAGTGCCTAAAAATATCCCAACATACCGAATTTCAGTGTCACACGTCATGTAAAACTCAAGAAAGTGACATTAATGATTTCTCAGGGCGGCCATCTTGGATTTCAAAATGGCGGCCGACCCGATGGTCAAAATACTTGGGGCCGGCAATATTTGAAATCAGCACCCCTAATTAAGCCTATATGCAAAATTTTAATACCGCAGTTCATATAAAACTCGAGAAAATGATTGCAATGATATATCAAGGCGGCCATCTTGGATTTCAAGATGGCGGCCATTTTGCCGCCGACCAAATGGTCAAATTGCTGATGGGCGGCAATATTTGAAATCAGTGCCTCAAAATACCCCTATATGCAAAATTTCAGTGTCACATGCCATGTAAAACTCAAGAAATTGACATTTAATGATTTATCATGGCGGCCATCTTGGATTTCAAAATGGCGGCCGACCCGATGGTCAAATCGCTTGGGGCCGGCAATTTTTTAAATCAGCGCCCAAAAATACCCCTGTATGCCAAATTTCACACTTTCTGCCAGATTCGAGCATCTTTTTCACATATCTACTGGACTACCAAAGAATATGCAGTGAGAGTCCCATAAAAATATCAATACCACAAGAAAAATAGAGGAATAAATAAAAGAGCAAACAAAAAAGTTAAAAAAACGGGGGATACACAAATACATAAATAATGAGTAAAAATAATAAGTGAAAAAGCAACAAATTGAATTAGAGCCTGTAGTAGCATGGAAATAATTATTGCTAAGAGAGGCAAAAAAGGATATATATATATATATACAGTATATTGAGGGTGAATGTAATAGTTCATTATGGAGGGCATTCCAGTATTGTGGACCTGTAAAAGTGATATTCGTTTTGGCAAACGAAGTTCTTACACGAGGAAGATTAAAAATATTATTTTGCCGAGTAGGATATCCATGGACACTGCTATTTTTTTTAAAGGGAGGCAATAACAGAAGGTATATCATTGGCATTTAACTAATACATAAAGATTTCTAAGTTATAGATATAAATATAAAACATACGAAGGAGTTTATTTTTTAAAAATAATGGATATGTATGAGATAGGTAACCAACATTGTTAATATTTCTAATTGCTAGTTTATGGAGTAATAAAATCCTATCAAGCAGGAAGTTCACGACTAATATGTGTGTGAGGGTGTTTGAAGTGTGTGTGGAAAGTCGATTCAATTAAAAATATTATGCACAGACTCATCAAAAAACGAACAAAATAAGCAAACGTTTCATGACCCTTAGATAACACGATAGATATGTCCTGTCCAAACAGAATTTCCATTGGCTCGTTCATTTTTTCTCCCACATGTTAAAGAGAATTCCAATAGATTGGGCTATTTCAACGCCTAAGAAGACTGGGGGGGGGCTGATTCAGCCCCCCTTATGATCTCGGCCGTCGATTGCGCGATCGCGACGAAAATTGGCACGCGCGTTACCCATGGCATTATCTGCAAAACATTAATATCAAATTGCGAAAAATCTCATTGCTCATTAATTATGCTAATTTATGCGTAAAATCATACGTTTGCTCTAATTAATAAAATAATGCCCTTAAAATGCTATTTTTGTTTCACGTACTCTAGATAGACATCTGATCATATTTATTTTTCAAAAATTTCAACATCACATTTATTTTCGTATGTATTCTATTGTTTTCTAAATTTCTTATGTATTTCTTTTTTTCGACTTTTTGTTTTTATTGTTTTTTCAATTGAAATTGTCGGGGACTTTATTTTGACCATAACAAAAATAAAATTTATTGATTTTAAGCAGTAAAAGGAAAATAATGATACATTTATGAATTTTGGCTAAAAACACTATTTGCATTGGATTTGTACACAAATTTACGTTTTTGAGTAATTTTGGGTCTGCATGCACTTACGAAATGTTGCGTAATTTTGAACCGCGTACCCGGGTTCACAATTTTGGTCTCAAAAGTTGAGCGAGACGTGAAAGTAAAAAGTCAGCGAGCGACGTGGTCACAAAATTCAAGCGGCGGATTTATCGCGAAAAATGTCGAGGGGGGGGGGGCTGAATCAGCCCCCTCCCCCAGTCTTCTTAGGGTTAAAAATACTAAACTGTAAGTTGTATGAACCGAAGTCATATCCCCCGTTATGTTCTTTAATTGTTTCGAATAGTACAATTACAGGTGATTTTTTGAATCAGCTTGGAAAAGAGTTTACTTTGAGTTCCATCTATTTACCGAAAGGGTGAATACCTGGGTCCCGTCTTACAAAGAGTTGCGATTGATCAGATCAACAACAACTATTGATGGCTAGCAACGTCAATATCGAACATTCAAATTTGTTCAAAATATTTTCTAGTTATGAAGTATATTCACACATTTTTTTTTTCTTCAAACATTGCCTGTTTATTTTTTAAGTTGAACAAAATAAGCAAACGTTTCATGACCCTTAGATTACACGATAGATATGTCTTGTCCAAACAGAATTTCCATTGGCTCGTTCATTTTTTCTCCCACATGTTAAAGAGAATTCCAATATATTGGGCTATTTCAACGCCTACGAAGACTGGGGGGGGGGGCTGATTCAGCCCCCCTTATGATCTCGGCCGTCGATTGCGCGATCGCGACGAAAATTGGCACGCGCGTTACCCATGGCATTATCTGCAAAACATTAATATCAAATTGCGAAAAATCTCATTGCTCATTAATTATGCTAATTTATGCGTAAAATCATACGTTTGCTCTAATTAATAAAATAATGCCCTTAAAATGCTATTTTTGTTTCACATACTCTAGATAGACATCTGATCATATTTATTTTTCAAAAATTTCAACATCACATTTATTTTCTTATGTATTCTATTGTTTTCTAAATTTCTTATGTATTTCTTTTTTTCGACTTTTTGTTTTTATTGTTTTTTCAATTGAAATTGTCGGGGACTTTATTTTGACCATAACAAAAATAAAATTTATTGATTTTAAGCAGTAAAAGGAAAAATAATGATACATTTATGAATTTTGGCTAAAAACACTATTTGCATTGGATTTGTACACAAATTTACGTTTTTGAGTAATTTTGGGTTTGCATGCACTTACGAAATGTTGCGTAATTTTGAACCGCGTACCCGGGTTCACAATTTTGGTCTCAAAAGTTGAGCGAGACGTGAAAGTAAAAAGTCAGCGAGCGACGTGGTCACAAAATTCAAGCGGCGGATTTATCGCGAAAAATGTCGAGGGGGGGGGGGCTGAATCAGCCCCCTCCCCCAGTCTTCTTAGGGTTAAAAATACTAAACTGTAAGTTGTATGAACCGAAGTCATATCCCCCGTTATGTTCTTTAATTGTTTCGAATAGTACAATTACAGGTGATTTTTTGAATCAGCTGGGAAAAGAGTTTACTTTGAGTTCCATCTATTTACCGAAAGGGTGAATACCTGGGTCCCGTCTTACAAAGAGTTGCGATTGATCAGATCAACAACAACTATTGATGGCTAGCAACGTCAATATCGAAAATGCAAATTTGTTCAAAATATTTTCTAGTTATGAAGTATATTCACACATACCCCGTTTGCTTGGAGATTCAGTAAGATTATTTTTGTTTACTAAGGAGATTGTGCAAATTTCCTGAAAAAAAGATTGTGGTGTTGATGGATTTCCATACAGTTCAGGGGCCTATTTCATAAAGGTACAGCGTCAGCGTCAAGTCCCAAAACAGCGTCAAATTTTCACCTGCAGCGTCAAATTAAATATTTGACGCTGCAGCGCATTTCATAAAAAGTTGACGCTCCAGTAGGAGCGTCAACTTTTTACTGGAGCGACAAGTATGGTTACTGGAGCGTCAAATAGGGTTAAATATTTGACGCTGGTCATGGGGGAGCGTCAAGTTGACACTGTAAAGGGTTTTTCATTGTTAAGAATGGTGTACGTTGTGCTCAGGCATGCCCAAATGGCTCTTACAAGAGAACGGATATCTAGAGCAATGTCTATGATAATGCTAATAAAAAAATATTAATGTAATGCTTTCTAGTAGAAATGCTGTTTCTTTTTTTTGTTCTACCTACCCCCCCTCCGAAACAGCAAATTTTTCAGTCTTTCCCAGGGCAGGCAAAGGGAAAAAAAGGGAGGTTATAGACATTTAAAAAAAAAAAAAAATTGAGAGGATTTTTTTTCTTGTGAGAAAAAATAGAGGAAGGTAGATCTATTATGTGGAAGTGTTTAATTCAAGGCCTAAATTAAAAAAGCCCTAGGCCATAAAAAAGGTTACACTTCGTAATTCCGAAACACGTAAATTGCCTATACCTCGATGTTCGTTAATCTGAAAACGTAAAAGGGTTCGTTAATCCGAACATTTGTGGCGTTATTCCGAAGGTTCGACAATCCGATAACGAAATAAGGTTTGATGTTCCGAAGGTTCGTTAATCCAAGAACGAAATAAGGTTCGTTGTTCCGAAGGTTCGTTAATCCGAAAACGAAATAAGGTTCGTTAGTCCGAAAACGAAATAACGTTCGTTAACCGTTTCGTTTTCGGATTAACGAACTTTCGGAATTACGAACCTCACTTCGTTTTCGGACTAACGAACCTTCGGAATAATGAAGCTTCGGAATTACGAATGTATGCGATAAAAAATGATTGCTTTTCTTTCCGTTTCTGACTTTCTCCAAAAAAAAAAGTTGTGGCCATGGCATTGTTGAATCCATTTACTAAATGGTTATTCACCGTTGAAACCGATAACTTAAAAATAATTTCCATTTTTAACTAAAATAATCTTTTAAGGTCATTTTCGATGTTTCATGCATAATTAGAGTCTACAAATTTACTTGCTTCAGGGTGATCATACAGCACTGCACGGTGCACCAGCAGTGGGCCGCCGCCTGCCTTGTTGTTGATACAACCTTGCATTACCGACACAAATAGTCAAGTGTGGGACTGGGATTAAACTTGTACGGTAGAAAATTTGTTGAAGGTGAAATTTCGACCGGCAATAATAATAAATTTTCCCCCTTTTTAAAATATTTTTTTCCCTGGCATAGGGCTAAATGAAATCAATTCTCTGAAAACTTACACAATGGAGAAACAATGCTATGCCATCCTGTGACAAATAGATATTTTCTTCTTACTCTCTTCTAGAATTGCAAACTATCGCCATAGAGCCATCACTCTGCTTCAACTGCTAGTCTTATGCTGCAGACCCTGTTTGCAGATGCTAAATAATTATTTCGCTCCCGAAAAAATTAATAAGCAAAAAAATAATAATATTCTCTTTCAATTTTTCTTCTTCTAATTTTGCTTCTCAAAGGTGGGGGGGGGCACGGGCCGGCTGTGCCCCCCCCCCCCCTGGATCCGCCAGTGCTTTCTACCAAAACTTATGACTTGAATTGAAAACTGAGCTCACTCTGCCATGTGCTCGTAAAGTGTCTACAAAAAATCTTTTTTTCCAGTTTAAGTCTTCATACTTCACACTTCATATGTTGTGCAGCTAATAGATGCCATCATTGTGACATCTGTGTTGATATAAGCTACTATCAGAATGTAGAAACTTTATGTGTATTTTTGTTGGATTTCTCATGGGTCTTGCAAGGAACTTCTTACTACAGTCCCACACCTTGGACTTTTTGTGATACCTGGAGCTAGAAATGTTCGTGAAAGTGAAAGTGGATCAACGTGTAGAAATGTCCTTGTGTAGCTATTAGTTAACATTCCATTCCTGTAGACATAGTCTTCGCTTCAAAACAGAGTACTACCCTATCAATGCTCTTGCTGTTCAAATAAACCTGTCCTTTCACTTGGGTCTTTTCCTCCGCTGCAGCCTTCACTCGCATTAATTTTCAACAATCTGTTTTTTTGTTGTTGATTATTTCCCACTTTTCATCTCATTATAAACCCATATTTTTTAATATGCCAACAAAAAGGGAATCTGACGACATTGCCCAGCTTGTCATCGACAAGCTCGAGAAAAGCAGTCAATTAAAAAAGTTTGTACAAGATGCGGTTACGGAGGCAATGTCTGCAATCATCACCCGGCTAGAGATGCAGGAGGGCCAGATCATGGAGCTTGAGGGGAGGATAAAGGCCCAGGAGTCAGAGATACAGCTACATAAGGAGGCGGAAAAGAAATCTGTGGAAAAGGTGGCAGTCTTAGAGCAAAGAATTGATGACCTGGAGCAAAAATCCAGGTCACGCAACATCAGGATCCAAGGAGTTCCAGAGGTGAAAGATGAAGATCCAGAGGAGGCTGTCATTGACATTGGCAGGAGGATGGGGGTCAACGTGACTTCATCCGACTTTGTCCGATGTCATCGACTGGGTCCTCTAGTAGACAAGGGAGCAAGAAGAAGTTCTCCTCGTCAACTGCTAGTGGAGTTTTCCAGCCTCCGCACCCGAGCTCGTATTATGGGAGCCAGATCAAAGTTGAAGGGTTCAAAAATCTTTGTTAATGATGATCTGACTCCCACAAGACAGAAGCTTCTTTTCAATGTTCGTCACTCACCGAAAGTTGAGCGGTCTTGGAGCAACGATGGAAAAATTTTCGCTGGACTTAAGAACACCGGAGGCGGACTTACGAAAAAACTCATCACATGTGATGATGATATTTTGAAGCTTTGAATTGTAATTAATGTCTATTGTAGAATATCATGCTGACCTATTTTCCCACTTTGAAAAAAAAAGGGTTATTTCCTTGCAAGCCAAATCCCATGACTACCCAAAGTTACTTCTTTTTTTTTCCATTCAACTTTCCTTTTAATTTTCATTTGTGTTTTTTTTCTTTCATTGTTATTTCTATTGCAATCTCTAATCATCTTTTTCTTTTTTTCATTTGCATTTGTAATTTATATAATATGTTCATCTTATTTGATATACATTATTGTATGTTTTTCTCTTATATAGTATGTGTGTATCTTGACAATCTTCCTTTTCATGCTGACATGTTCTTTATGGCGCAAACAGTTAGATTTCACTTGAAATTGTATACTCAACATCCAAATGATTAGTATAGAAGAAGCCATTTGTAGCTCCTTAGAAAATAATTCAAGAATACTAGAGCTTAGTGATACTGATGATTTAGGACATGCTTCTGCAATTAACTGTCAATACTATTCAGAAAATCAGTTTATTAATAGTTTTCGAGACAATCTTGAAATTGCTACTGTCTTGCATTTAAATATGAGAAGTATGCCTAGGAACTTTGATGCATTTAGTACACTAATTGAAAAATTTGAAGATAGTAAAGCAGTGATTGGAGTCACTGAGACCTGGTTCTCGAGTGAGAATGACTTAAATCTTTATCATATTCCTGGTCATAATCTTGTGTCTAATCATAGATATGCTAAAAAAGGAGGTGGAGTTGCTTTATATATTCCAGATTCAGTGGACTTTCAATTAAGGGATGAGCTAAATATGATGGCTGAGCATATGGAATCAATATTCGCAGAGTGCTTCATTCCAGGAAAAAGAAATGTTTTATTTGGAGTTGTGTATAGACCCCCTCAGAGTAACTTAGAGAGTTTTGTGAACGAAATGCATAATATTCTTTCAAACCCACTTTTCGTAAACAAAACAATGTTCATAATGGGTGATTATAACATAAACCTCCTTCAGTGTGATGAAAACTATCATTATGATGCGTTTCTTAATATGATGCTGTCCTTTTCCTTAATGCCATTAATTATTAAACCAACAAGGGTAACTGAAACTTCATCTACGCTCATAGATAACATTTTCTGTAATAAACAACCTTTTCCATCCTCAGGGATTATTGTATCAGATATTTCAGATCATTTCCCAATCTTCGCTCGTCTAAGCTTGGGTAAAGTCTGTAAACAAGAATCCAAATCAATTCGGAAAAACACTTCCGCTAATATTGCAAAGCTGCGGGCAGCCTTGATAGAAACGGACTGGAGTGAAGTTCTTAAAGAAAATGATGTGAACATATCGTTTAAAAGGTTCTTACAAAAATTCATGTCTCTGTATAATAAAAATGTACCAGTTGTAAAGCAAAGTAGAAGAAATCGTAAAAATGTTCCTATTATGCCATGGGTTAGTGCTTCTTTGTTGAGATCCATTAACAAGAAAAACAAGCTGTATTATTCGTATAAAGTGCGTGGTACCGAATCTTCACGTAAACGTTATGTAAATTATAAAAATACGCTTACTTCAGTCCTTCGTACTGCAAAGAAATCATATTATCGCACTCAATTTCAGGCAACAAGAAACGATATCAAGGGAACTTGGAAAGTGATTAAGAAAGTATTCAAGTCAAAGGAAAAGATATCTCATGTAAAGAGTATTGAAATTAACGGTCATGTGGTGGAAGAAAGGAATATTATAGCAGACAACTTTAACGATTACTTTTGCAGCATTGGGCCAAAACTTTCACGGGTAGTGCCACTTTCTCAGCAGACTTACAGAGATTTTATGAAAGAGCAAAATAGTAAAAGTTTATTTTTCTTACCAGTAGTTCGGGAAGAACTGCTTACCATTGTGAAATCTCTTAAAAACGGGAAAAGTCCTGGTTATGATGGGGTTTCTAACAACTTAATTAAAGAAATTATCTTAGGAATTATTCAACCCCTACTTCATGTCTTTAATCTATCAATGTCATGTGGGAAAGTTCCTACTGACATGAAAATTGCGAAGGTCGTACCCATTTTTAAGAAAGGAGACCCTCAATGTCTGAATAATTACAGACCTATTTCTCTATTGACTGCATTCTCAAAGATTCTTGAGAAAGTGATCTATGTTAGAACTTTGAAATTTTTCAACAAGAGTAATATTTTTTCTAAATTTCAGTTTGGCTTTCGCGAGAAACATACCACCACCCATGCCTTGCTACATTTTATTGATAAAGTATCACAATCCATAGACAAAAAGATGCATACAATTGGTATATTTCTTGATTATTCGAAAGCTTTTGACACAGTAGATCATGATATTTTGACTGGCAAGTTATCACATTATGGTATCAGGGGTACATCATTGGACTGGTTCAAGAGTTACTTAGCTGACAGGAAACAATTTGTCTCAATAAAGGATGCCGAGTCAGGTTTACAGAATGTCACTTGTGGTGTTCCCCAGGGATCCCTCCTTGGTCCGTTATTATTTATTGTGTATATTAATGATTTTCACTATTCCTCTGATATTTTATCGTTCATTTTATTTGCAGATGATTCAAGTTTGTATCATTCCCACAGAAATCCTGAGACCCTTTTAAAAACAGTTAATAGTGAACTGAGGAAAGTCACTTTGTGGATTCAAGCAAATAAATTATCTCTAAATATGCAGAAAACAAATTATATGCTCTTTAGCAACACGATAAGAGAAGTTCCAGGTGATGTTATATTTAATGATGTGTTAATAGATAGAGTAAAGACGACCAAATTTCTGGGGTTGCATATAGATGAAAAACTGATTTGGAAAACCCATATAAATCATCTATGTAAGACATTATCAAAAAATAGTGGTGTAATATACAAATTAAAATCCTTTTTCTCTACTGATATTCTTTGTATGATGTATTCAACACTAATTCTCCCGTATCTCAATTACGGTGTTCTTGCATGGGGTAATTCTCTTAAAACCAATCTAGAAAGGGTGTACTTGATTCAGAAAAGAGTTTTAAGAATTGTTTGTAATGTTAACTATCGCTCGCATACTACCCCACTTTTTTATGAGCAGAGAATTCTAAAATTACAAGATATCTATGATTTTCAACTTGGTACTCTAATGTATGCATACAATGCAGGCATCATGCCACCAGCTCTGGTCACAATGTTCATGAAAAATAGTGACATACATAACTATTATACACGAAATGCTTCTGCATTCCACTTACCCAAGTTACATACAAGTTCTGCTTTTAGGACAGTTGTAAATACAGGACCCAGGTTCTGGAACTCTCTCAATTCAAATATAAAAAAATCGGTAAGCATTTATACTTTTCAGCGTGTACTTAAAGGTTATCTTCTTAATTGTTATTTGTGAATTGCTCTAGGTTAAGATATGCTTTTATATACTATGTTATTTTTAATTTTGAAGCCTAAAAAACTGTATATAAGACTGGAGAATGTTATGATATATCAATATATATTTATCTTGTATCTTGTCTAACTGGATTATTCTGCAGAGGGTCAGCCCATGTTTTTTTCCTTTTGTATTATTTTCTTGTGTTTCTTTTACCTTTGTCATGTTTAGTTTTTTTACTTTACTATTATTATTTATACATACGATTGTCCTCTTTTTTCATGCCATGTTATCCATACTTATTTCCTCTTCCATCATATATCACTTAATTATATCATATTGTTGTTAGTTTATTAGACTTCATAACTGTACATTCAAACAATGTATTCTATTAGTGTGTGTTTTTTGTCATTGATTAGTTTTAGTTTGTCTTTTTTGTTTTATTGTTGCATTTTTTTTTTCTTTTGTATTTTTAAAGATATTACATGTCAACACTGAATACTATTCAGTCATGTACTTGAAGCAAAGGAGACCCTAGCCTTACAAGCCTTGCTTTTTCAGGGGTTCTCCTTGTCTTTCTCTCAATACGTTTAGTTATTTGCTATGTTTCTTTTTTTCTACTGTAACAATGATTTATGGTTAATTGATTTTTTTCATTTGTAGAATGTGAAATCATACTTGTAAGATAAAATGTATGTGCAGAAAGAAAGACGAATAAATATCTTATCTTATCTTATCTATCTTAAAACAAAAAACTGGAGAGAAAGGGGATTTCCCCCTAATCAGCCTCGTACATGACTATTCAAATAAATAGCTGGAAAGTCAAGCTGACTTTCCAGCGAATGTGCTTTTATGAAATGCAAAGTTGCTAGCATAGCAAGTTGCTAGCATAGCAAGTAAAAGCTGCTATTCTACCAGAGTTGCTATGATAGCAACTTGCTATGATAGCAACTCTTTATGAAATGGGCCCCTGATGATTGGATCAATCGTAACTCTTTGTCAGACGGCGCCCTGGTGAAATTCAAGCATTTAATAGCTTGTCCTCTCTAATCACACATTGGCCATTGCACATAACTCAGTTGGTATTAGTGAACGTAAAGCATGGATATGCACAATAATATCGTACAATTTAATTAGTAGATCTTACGCAGTGACGTCATCGGAACACAATCTTCGAGACTAAAAGCATTGCCTTGCAAAGTTGCAGTGGCGTAATGAGCCACGAACATGGGGAGGGGGGCTATTAAAATATGGAGTATCATGACAAAAATTGCGAGCCAGCAAGCAAACAAAATCGATATTTTTATTTAAAAAAATCAATTTTGTGATCGATTTTGACATAATATTCGGAAAATATTATTATATTATTAAATATTATTATATTTTACCCTTCTCTATTTCTTTTTCTTTCCCTTTCCCTTTTTTCTTGGTCTTGATAAAGCCCCATCTTTACCCAATTCCGTTTACGCGTATTCCTTTATCGCCAAAGGGATGCCGCCATGAGATTGTGATGCCATTATGAAATGGAAGGGTATATTGCCATTCATAATGGTGTCTGCGTGTACCCCATATTCACCAGGTCACATGCGCTCCCCTCCGCCCTCTTGGATCCGCCAGCGCCTTCTTTCCCGTAACATAGGGAAGCCGAAACTCTATTTTTTAAGGCTTTGAATAAGACCTCAAATCGTGCACTTTATACTTTTTCAGAGTCTTGCCTCAATTTATGTGTTTGAACAAAAATCGTTCAAGGCGAGACTGTAACCTTCGTCAATGGTTTGACTGCAGTGATCGCACCACACCAATCGCTGCGTCGGAAATTACGCTATAGAAAACGGAAGTGTCACGTCAGTTGCCATGGTGTCATGGCGGGCTGGTTCTAAACAGAGTCGCAGCTGACGGTCGTCTGTACACTTTGGCTCGTCTGAAAAATAGGTTGCAAGTGATCAAATTCTGATAGCAGCCCTTTTCTCCAATGAGAAACACACGCTTTCATTCGGGGGAATTCATTTGTTTAGAACCTGGTCGCCATGACACCATGGTAGCTGACGTCATCGCTTCGATAGTCTATATCTTTACATTTCGTGTCTATGAATATTCGTGAGGCGTAGTCTGACAAAATAAAACCTATTATAACAGTATTTCCATGTCTGTTTGGGCTCGCCAGGTTATTACTAAAATAAGACGCGATTCGCCATGCTCTTATCAGGTGACCCTTCACGGCAAATACCACGTGACTAATCAAGATTCTCCAGTGCAGCTGCAAGCGAAAGGACATCGGGGTATGGAACCTTAAGATCATCTTTCATACACTGATAGAAAGTTGGGGGCGCTGTAGACAGTTGTTTCTTAAGCTGTAGCAACTGGACTCCATTGAACGCTTTCAGTGCCTTGTTTCGTGTCGTGACGTTGTTTTCTGCTAGCCAATCCTGGACCCTCTTAGCGTCCCATCCGGGTACTTGAGAAACTAATTGAGGCGGCTTCAGTTCCTGGTCTGGCGGTGGAAGACCTGTCAACGAAGAGGAAACGCAGAAAAAAAATAGGTAGTAAAATGTGCGTTGCAATAATTCAAGTTCACATTGGCTAAATATTTTATTTTCGAGCCGTGAAAATTAGGTGCGCGTTTCAAGAAAGGAATTGTCAGGTTTATATCCGACATATGTAGCAGTAACAGTGCTACACAGAGGACGAAAATCAAGGAAAGTTGTTCTATCAGCATGATCAGATAGCATATCGTAGAGAATTGTTGATTAACCATTCACCTGAAATATAAACGTATGGAGAACTTTGCTTTTCATGTTCGCACTCATTCGCTCTCTCTTTTCTTCTCTCTGTATATCCTCTGTCTCCCCCAATTTGTTTTACACACGCATTTCCCCTTCTTCCTTGTGTGTGTGTGTTTGTGTGTGTCAGTCTATTTCTGATAGCAAATAGGTTTATGAAACGAAGCATGATAAATACCTGGCGTAACAGCTATTGTATTCTGAACGATATCTCTCTGCGCTGTGAACTCCTTTTCTATAATGCTAGGTAGTATCTTTGAGACGAGCTCGGGTTTTTGCACGATGTAGTATATCTTCCCTGCAGTAATACCCCCTAGCCAGCCAGAAGCTTTGAAGTCGTCCGCCACTTTCACCGGAATGATCTTTTTCTTGCATTCATATGCGTAGGACGCTTCTGAAAATGGATAAACAGGTATAATACTTAGGTTCCATGACGACTGCACCGGCGACGATCGTGATTTCAAGTCCGGTGTTGGCCTTGGTGTTGGTGCTGGTGTTGGAATTTTGATTCCTTCCCCTATTTCCAAAACTTATTCAGAGTTTGTAATACTGATCCAGATCACATTATTGACATCTCAACACATCTCAACAACTGGTGAGTGACATTTCGGGACCATCTGCATTTTATGTTTGGTAACACCAACAACAAAAGGTCAACACTAAACTTGAAATCACCCGTTTGCTCAGCTCTAAATTCCACACACTAATCGAATGACCAACTTCAACACGGAGTTTAACACTATACCCTAAACATAATCCTAAACCGAACATAAAAACATTTGCAACCCCTACCCTACATCTTAAATGAAATTAAACACTTAGCAACTGTCGCAGGCGATAATATATATATATATATATTAAAGGGGAATGAAACCTTTGGAACAAATAGGCTTGTGTCGAAACAGAAAAATCAAAGAATAAGAACATAGAAAGTTTGAGAAAAATCGGACAAATAATGAGAAAGTTATGAGCATTTGAATATTGCAATCACTAATGCTATTGAGATCATCCCGTCGGCAATGCGACAAGGATGTGTGATGTCCAATGTGAACAACTTTCCCTTTGATGGACTTTAAAATACCCCCAAAATGTCTCGTTTTGCTTTTTTCGTAAGGTGATACAAACTCTTTATCCATGAGGTATTTTTTTTAATCTGTATTATACATGCCCTCTTATAGAAAGAACACATGATTTACTGATAGATGTGATAAAAAAGGCAGTTTAAGTGAATACTAAAGTAATGGTGAGAGTTGTTCACAAGTGACATCACACATCTTTGTCGCATTGCCAATGTGAGGATCTCCATAGCATTCGTGATCGCAATATTGAAATGCTCATAACTTTCTCATTATTTGTTCGATTTTTCTCAAAGTTTCGTTGATCTGTTTCTTGGATTTTTTCTGTTTTCACACAAGCTATCTTGTTCCAAAGGTTTCATTCTCCTTAAACGTATTGATGTTGTCTTTTTCAAGTTCGCCAGGACGAATTTACATTAAGAAATGAAAGGAATGTTAGATTTAGCTGTGGAAGTAACAAGAAAAATTGGGTTCAGAATATTAATCCAAACTGTCGTTACACGGGCAGAGACGACAATAGCCGCCAATATCTAATAATAGCGACTGACATGTCAACTATTCATTACAGCGATAACGATTCCCAAATTCGCCAGGTTAGTGGATAGGCACTAATTGTTCGTCCATCGCATGTGTGTAACTGACCATCACTCCTGACCAGTGACTTTCCTTACCGTGAACGCAACATGCTACGGAAAATAGTGTGAAATATTGATGAGTTTATGTCGACAACATCAGTATGTCCGTTTGTAATACTATTTTCCGACTTTGTACACGTCCTGTCCCTAAATGTGGATGACGTGCAAATCGAAAACTCCCAAGTCAGGAGGAAAGTGTGCAACGCATGCAACAACAAAATTTAAACTTGTACTTGATCTAAGTAAGGGAAGTATCTCAGTTACCTGTTCTGCAGTCTTGGCTGTCTTGGTAGCCACGTGTAATGCAGGCTATCACCATGTCCGCATTCTCAACCGCTTCGGACATGGCACCGATTTTATCACCCACTGGAACAAGGAACAGAAGAGAAACGACATCAAATGAGAATGAATCCTATTAGAATAGTCGAATTCTTCTAAAAGGGAAAAATCAAGATCAATGAAAGTTTTAAGACGATACCCCCCAAAGTAAGAAAGTTATGGGCATTTTAATATTGAGATCACTAATGGAATACAGACAGGGAGAATAATAACTTTGATAAAAAAAGAGAAGAAAAAGAAGAAAAAACGATTAAGAAGTAAGAGAAAACACAGAGAAGAAACGGAAAAGGAATTTATACGTGAAAATAACTTGTTCTAATGAAAACAAAAGGGGGCAGGGGTGAATTCTTCGGTAGGTTAAAAACAAGCATTCAATTTCATATTTCCTTAATGTAGACTTACTCATATGGTCCTCATCCATCCATACGGTGTACCCTCTATTTCGAAGCTCCTTCTTGAACTCTCTCATCACAGGTTTGGACGGGTGTTCCCATTTGTAGCTGAGCATGATGTGTCCAGTTGATTTTGCAGTGTCCACTGGCGCCATCTGCGGTGACTCGTCAGCTGTTTTCCTGTTCTTTAGGCTTTCGGGAAGTCTGGATTCGTAAATTTCGAAGAGAGCTCCCATGCAGGCTGTACGGAGATTTTCGTGCTCACTTTGGGAATTCTCAGTCACATCTGATAATAGGATATGGATTTTATATATCAATGATATGGCGCCTTCTATATTCAGAAGTGTGGGCCTATTATTATTGCATCAGCCTTGGCCCTCACTTATTTTCAAGCGATTTGTGCATTTAAGAAAGTATTACGGCCGTGCTTCCCATTGACCTCAACTGACAATAACGCCATGCCCAAGATTCAAGCCCATAACTACTGGTTTAAAAACGAGAGTCGGAACCATGGATGTAGTATGTAACGCTTATAAGCATTGTATTAGGCGCTGTAAAAATGTTGCGTATTATTATTAGTAGTAGTAGTATTATTATTACTGTTGTTAGATACGAAAGTGAGCCCATGAGACGCATTTCCCCAATGATAATGAAATCGAGATGAAGAGTCTTACTTACTGTAAATAATAGATTGTTCTTTGCGGAGTTTCTCTTTATTTTCCTTCAGAAATGCAAGTCTCCAGATTGTGTTGGCTGCAGATGTCTTCTCCTCCTTCGAACACTTTGGTTCGAGTAGTTTCCCAAGAATTGGAATTCCCCCTTTGGCTACAATGAGCTGCTTGTTGTTGTCGTTAATAGCCAGTTCCTCTACAGACTGGAGGAGCTCGACTGCCTTCAGACTTATCACAGTTGAAGAACGCTTCTTCGAGGTCCGCCGTGTGACCTTCGTCTTGTGTTTTGGATCCGACAGGCACTTCTCCAAGAGAGACAGTAGCGATACGATGCATTCATAATTCGTGGACAGCTTGTCTGCTTCTTCTTTCTTCACTAGCCTTGCTAAAGTCATAAACGCAACTGTCTGCGTCAGACTGTCCGTTGATTCGCAAACCTTCTGAATACCAGGAACCGCGCGGTGATGCCTAGGTGCCAATGCGGGTAGTCTCCTACATGCGTTTTCCAAAATGTTCATTGCGTCGAAGACCATATCTTCAACCCACTTGTTCATCGCACACCCCTTCTCACCTAGGTGTAAAAGCCAGTCGACAATGACGGAGAGACATCCATCTTCCTCAAGTTGCAAGCAGAAGAAGTCAGACTTGTCGGTGAAATTCCAGGTCGAGCCTAGGAGGTCCATGTAAAAGGTAAAAATCTCTTTGATTTCGGATGGAAGTTCTTCACTCGGTTGCGCATTTTCAATCTCCTGTATCTTTGTTCCCTTTGTCCAGGTATAGGTAAACATTTTGCAATGGTCTGTGTCAACGCCGATTGCGTTTGCCGTTGCTGTGAGGCTATTGTTAGAGTCACGAGAAAATAAGTTGATATCCCTCATATGTTTGTTGCATAAGGTACAGTTAAATTCGTTGCACTCCCGAATGTATCGGATACTCTCTTTAACAGGAATGAGACACTGTTCGATCTTGTCGCGTATCTTGTGGTCCTGTCGTTTCAACTTTACATCTGCAAAATCAACAAGCAGAGCATCTGATATGTCATCCATAGGTCTCGAAGAGCCATCGGAAATTCCTCCAAGTGTACCTACGGCAGTTTGAACAGTTTCACTTTCTGCAGGATTGGTTGAATCAGCCGATTGTGGTTTTCCAGGAGACCCATCTGTTTTGTTGTTGCTTTCTGTAGCTGCTCCTGCAGAATCTGGGACTGGTTCAACTTTTTCAAATTTATCGGCTGGCCGACTCTTCCTTGAACTTGCCGCAGACCCCATGTCTTACACACTGTAAGATAATTAAACAAAAAGTTTCTTTGTTAATAGTGGCCAGTGAGGATCATGATGCTTTCTGAATTGGTACAATAGTAGGAAAATAATTATAATAATAATTTGATAATAAATAATTATTAAAAACAACAAAAAACAACAATAGGCCTAATGATAATAATAACGATAATAATTATAACAATCATGGGCTTCTATGTATTGCGATACTAATCTATGACAGAGCTTTTTTTCGCAGCCTGTTAGGCGGCTGGGTAGATAGTGGCAAAGTGTGCATTGACGCCTTGCCTAAGGACGCTAGAACGAGTTGGGGTTCGAACACGCGACCCTCAAATTGCAAAGCAATATTCAGAACTATTTTACCAACACGCTTCCAGTACGACGGTTTATATTTATATATAAACTCATCAAAAAAGTTTGGAAATCTGACTTTGATCGATAATCCCTCCTCGGTCTTAGTAAATATCGGCGTGTAATTAAAATTAATGAATAGATCTCTAATTTTCTTTAAAATGATACCCTACATGATATGATTATGGTTCACATGGAGGTGCAGTGCCTTGGAATGTGGGGCAAGGTCAAAATTCAAAAGTTGCAAAATGACACAATATTAAAAGTCACTGTTCTTTTTTCCGTGGTGATTATGATCAAGTTTCTCAGCGATTTATTTTGATTTTGATCGATAACCCCTCCTCGGTTTTACTAAATATCAATGTTTAATTAATATCAATTAATAGATCATTTTATTTTCTTAAAAATGATACCCTACATGATATGATTATGGTTCACATTGTGGTGCAGTGCATTGAAATGTGAGACCAGGTCAAAATTCAAAAGTTGCAAAATGACACAATATTGAAAATCGGGTTCTTTTTTCCATGGTGATGAGTGAGTTTCTCAGCGATTTCTTTTAAATGTTTTCATGTACCTTAACATCAGCATTAACGTACAATCAAACACACCTCTGTACAAGCAAACACAAGAAATAAACAAACATGTATTGTTATTTCAAACCACGACTCAAACCATGTTACATGTATCTCACAGAACCATCACTACATAAACCACAACAAAACATAAAAAATGAAGAAGCAGGGGTTTGATTTGAATGGATTTCATCTCTATTGACACAGACAAAAGAATCATGTTCTGTATTGACCCTTCATGACTATTTCTGCTCGTTTTCCAACACTTTTGAATCCTGCTTTTTTCGTAATGCCGTGATCATAACAAACATGGTATAATTTTAAAGGGAAATAACCGATCCTTTGATTGATGTCAAAAATGAATTGTGTAAAATTGGGAGTCGGGAGAAATTAATGGCCAAACTCAGATTTCCAAACCTAATTTTTTGCTCCTTTTGCCGCTTTTCAATTCAGACCTCATCCAACACTTTAGAATCCTGCTCTTTTTGTGCTTGCATGATCATAACAAGCATGGTATTATTTTAAAGAAAATTAAATGATCTTTTGAATAATGTCAAATACGCATAGTGTAAAATTGGGAGTTGGGGAAATTAATGGCCAAACTCAGATTTCCAAACTTTTTAAAGGGGTTTATATATATATATATATATATATATTAGGTTATATATATATACATATATATATATATATATATATATACATATATATGAGCTTTTAGTCATCACACACTCGAGATGCATCAGTCCATCGCATACGCATGGCACAGCATGTCTGTGTCAATGCCACATAATCACTAATACAACTACTATGAAAAACGAATTCATATAATGTGTCATATTGTATTTACCTTTCCACACGATAATTTATCGTTGCTTCGACATATTCACCTCTGCAAATGGAATATCATATTGTTAGGTTAATACAGTTATAATATATAAATATTTCTCGATGTCACACGAAGAAATGGTTATAAAGAAAATACTGTAGTATGATCGTGTTTCTATTATGTGGAGAATTGTATCTATTTTACGAAGCACCGTCGTCTGTTCACTCTGACGATGGGAGTCCGTGTTTGTGACGGTTGCTCGGCAACGGGAGACGCAATTATATTAACTAGCGCCTAATCAGTTCGTATGAATGAAACGTGTGGCCAATGGCTATGACCTTGAACGTCACTACCACACAGGCTCTGCCATTCATTATTTAGTTTATACGTATGATGGTAATAATGCTGGTATTTGTTAAGCACTATCCGTGCGATAACCTTATCTATTAAGCTGGGGAAAACAGAGGGGGAATCAGGGAGTCTGGTTTGTGCATATTTGTAATTTTGCGTAAATAATTATAGCATTGGTTATCGCATTGGTGCAATATATCCATTTCTTTCACACAATATTTAAATAAATATTGTGCATATTCATAATTTGGCGTAAATAATTATAGCATTGGTTATCGCATTGGTGCAATATATCAATTTCTCTCACACAATATTTAAATAAATATTGTGCATATTCATAATTTGGCGTAAATAATTATAGCATTGGTTATCGCATTGGTGCAATATATCCATTTCTTTCACACAATATTTAAATAAAAGGGTTGCCAAAGCTGTTGTACATGTATAACTTTACACATTTGTATACTTTCTCCCATACGTGTACTGTATCAAAGCAATAGCTTTGATCCAGCTGAGGCATGGCGGCTTGTCATTGTTCAAAACCCGCCTTCACCCGACAAAAGAAATTATAATTGGTATAGTGTCGAAAATCTGTCTATCTGCCGGTCAATTGGATCGGGGTCGCCCTAGCCACTAACCCGTCTCTGTGGTCTAGTGGTTAAGGCACCGGCGTTCAAAGCTGGGGGCCCGGGTTCGATTCCCGGCAGAGACATTTTTCGGCATCACCAATTTTTCCAAAGGGTAGATAGCTCTGGGGAACCTTGATTTAAGCTACGCCTACCATTGTTCTCTTCATCCATTTCTTTCACACTATATATATATATATATATATATATATATATATATATATATATTAAAGTCTTACCAACAAACTGCACTCCAACACGACCGATGTCATGGCATTGAAAGTAACGTAATCATGGAAAGACCACAGCGTCCAACACTGTGTTTACAGTGTGGAATACAATACAATGTGAAATCACCTTTACACTGACCATCGTTTCCAACACTGTGAATCGGTTTGTTTCCAAATCTTCAAATTGCCAACTTGTCTACTGTCATTTGGTCTACGATCAGTTCATCCACTATCCACATTGTCTACTTTCTTTTAGTCTAATCCCATTTCGTCTAATTACCGGTTGGTCCAAAACCAATAGCCATTTAGTCCATATACCATTTGGTCTAATTGGACTAGGTGTTAAATAATTGTGCAAAAAGAATGAATGAAATGGATATTAGACCAACTGGTTATAAAACGAAATGGTCATAAACAAAATGGTGATTAGACGAAGCGATGATTGGACCGATTGTTAATGGACCAAATGGTTGTTAGACGAAATATTGATGGACGGAATGGCATTAGACTAAATGAAAGTAGACCATGTGGTGAGTGGATGAGTTGGCAGTAGACCAATTGGCAATTTACCTGTGAATCACATCATTATTCACATAGTCGACAGTGTTAACACGCTGTGAACGGTCACACTGTCGAGCAGTCCATAGTGTGAAAATATCTTCACTCTGTTGAATTTGAGCATCTTAACAGTGTGAATAATATTTTTCACACAATCCTCTCTATGTAAATAATGTGTACTTTCCAGCAGTTGGTGGGACAGGAATCGATTTCGCTGTGACAATGGTATTGAGGAAAAGATTAAACATTGTCATGTTAAACAGAGCCCGCTGGGAAAACAGTTAAGTTGTCAGAGCTAACAGTTTTGAGAACTTAAGTATGACGTTATTATTATTATTATCATTAGTAGTAGTAGTAGTCGTAGTCGTAGTAGTCGTGGTAGTCGTAGTAGTTGTCGTCGTCGTCGTCGTCGTAGTAGTAGTAGTAGTATATAGAACATTTTTCTACGATTGATTTCGTTGAATACAATGTACAATCATTTATGAAATCAAACAAACAATCAATTGCTAACCTTTGTGTTACGGGACCCAGACCGACAGAAGCTATAAGTTTATTTCTAATAACATACCGTTGGTCAGTATGGAGAAGGTTTCGTTGGAATGGCTGAGTATGACACAGACATTTTTTTTTAACGGCAGACTGTTTTATTCATTTATTTCTTTTTTTAATCTATTTTTAGTTTTTGTGTTTTTTCGATGAATCCATTTACTAGTGTCACCATTTCAAAATCCTTAGTAGTAACATGAGGAATATGGCCTACAGGAAGCAGAAATATTGGAATACTTTATTCTAGGATTATACTAATTTGGTGATAAACGCTAGTAGTAGAAGTAGACGGCGAAGCAAAGGTTTTGGTAGATTACTTCAACGTCAACCTCTTTCTACCACCATATTTACTTATCATAGTAGCAGCGTTACTATTATTATCATTTGTGGTAGTCAGTGGCGTAACTACGGGGGGGCATGGGGGGGCACGTGCCCCCCCCCCCCCCCAATCGGCTGACCAAAAAAAAAAAAAAAAAAAACGGGGAAAAGGAGAAAAAGAGGGAGAAAGAAAGAGAAACGTAGTGGGAAAAAAGACATTATTGTTCATTATAATGTTTCATTATAATATTTCATAATAATATGTTATGTTATATTACATAAGAAACATTTTTCATAACTTAATGAAACATAATTTGCTCAGGGCCTATGTTTTCATTGCTCCTGAAGCTCGCATTGTCTGTTTACCGAGATATATAACCCTGATAAAAACTAAAACCTCCCGTTTTCAAGTCAATATATACCAAACTGCCAAATATATTTCCTCGCACTTCGAGTTATTGTTTTATGTACAATAGTATGCTTCTTTTTCATGACTAAAGTGATTGCCCCATTTTAAGGTCTTAATATAAAACATTTCCTGTCCGTGCTTACGTTAGCAGTAGCGGATTGGTGAAATATGTCTGCTCTCAATGAATTCCTAGAATCAGTCCTTAAAATGTTCCTTTTTCTGATCTGAATATCAAAAATTTTCACCTCGCGCTTCGCGCTCGCACCGTTTGGTTAGTGAACTACGTATGGTCTTCGTGAATTCCTACAAACAAGCCTTAAAATGCCCCTCTTCAGGTCTGAATTTCCTAAATTTTCAGCTCGCGCTTCGCGCTCGCAAGATTTGATTAGTGAGATGGGTATGTTAATCATGATTACAAGTGCTTTATGTGCATATGTTTAGATATAATTCTAACAAAATCAGCAAGCGCTTATTGGCACTCGCATTAGATGACTATGGTGAGATGTGTATACTCTTAACGGATTCCTAAAATATAGTCCTTAAAATCTTCCTGTTTGGGGTCAATATTTACAAAAATTTCAGCTCGCGCTTCACGCTCGCATTATTTAGCGAGACAGGTACGTATCATGATTACAAAAGAATTTTATAATGTCCTTTTTTAGGTCTGAATATCCGTTTAATGGCACTGTCCTTAAAATGTCTCTATTAGGTCAGTATACCTGGCAACTGGGCGCGCTGCGCTCACTAAGTGACTCAAAATTTTTGCTCGTGCCCCCCAATGCCGTGACCCACGGTACGCCACTGGTGGTAGTAGTTGTAGTTCTACGAGTAAAAGTAGCAGTAGTAGTAGTAGTAGCAGTTCTACTAGTAAAAGAAGTAGTAGTAAGAGTAGAAGTAGTAGTAGCAGCAGCAGTTCTCCTAGTAAAAGTAGTAGTAGTAGTAGTAGTAGTAGTAGTAGCAGCAGCAGCAGCAGTAGTATAGGTAGTAGTAGTAGTCGTAGTAGCAGTTCTACTAGTAAAAGTAGTAGTATTAAGAGTAGTAGTAGTAGCAGTCCTCCAAGTAAAAGTAGTAGCAGTAGTAGTAGTAGTAGTAGTAGTAGTAGTAGTAGTAGTAGTAGTAGTAATAGTAGTAGTTCTACTAGTAGAAGCAGTAGTAGTAGTAGTAGTAGTAGTATTGGTAGTAGTAGTAGTAGAAGTAGTAGTAGTAGTAGTAGTAGTAGTATTAGTAGTAGTAGTTGATTTTGTTGTCATACTAGCAGAACGTAGTATTAAAAAAAATATTGCTGTTATTGTATTGCTGGTAGTAGAACTAGTATCTTTTATGTTTTGTTATTGTTGTTATTTTTTGTATTGCTATATTTTATATTTTCTCTTCAAAGTAGAAGCTGTAGAAGAGAAAAAAGGGGAAGATAAAGAAATACATTTCATGTTGTCATCTCATGAACAACAAAAAGAGCTTATGGTGTCTGTAAAGATTTGAAAGGGTTGTCGCTTTTTGCTATTGCCCGAGGATGTTTTTTTTCAATGAAGAGGCATAAAGTTTGCATGATTTGAGTGGTCCTTCGGAAATAAATGACCATTTCAATCAAAACAACTAGTTTTTTGGCACTACTTTATTTCAGTTCCTTTCATACATAACACAAAGTAATACAAATCAGATACAAAAAAGCAGTATAAAATAGAGCATATGGAAATGGAAATGAGGAGTCCACTAAAATCAATGCTTGTAAAGCTTGGATCTCCCTCGAAAAAGTAAAAATAAATCACTGGATACTTGATATTATGCATGCGTATAAAGAATATACACTTCATTTATATATATACAGTATATATATATATACATATATCATTGTTTATCATTGTTCGAAACCCACCTTCACCCGACAAAGGAAATTATAATTGGTATAGTGTCGAAAATCTGTCTACCTGACGGTCAATCGGATCGGGGTCGCCCTAGCCACTAACCCGTCTCTGTGGTCTAGTGGTTAAGGCACCGGCGTTCAAAGCTGGGGGCCCGGGTTCGATTCCCGGCAGAGACATTTTTTCGGCATCACCAATTTTTCCAAAGGGTAGATAGCTCTGGGGAACCTTGATTTAAGCTACGCCTACCACTGTTCTCTTCATCCATTTCTTTACAATATTTAAATAAAAGAGTTGCCAAAGCTGTTGTACATGTATAACTTTACACATACATATATATACATATATATATATATATATATATATATCTTCATTCATATATATATATGTATATGTATAAGTGTATATACATGTATATATATTTATATCTATATAATTATGTATGATATATGTATATATATATTGGATAGAGGTTGTACAGAGTTCGTAATGCAATATGTTTGAAAAGATGTTGGGTGTCTTAAAACAGGGATGGTCCAAGAGGCAGACAGTTTCTTATCTTTCAAGATGTTTTTCTACGTCAACTGAGAATTCAACCTAACCTTATTCTTTCAAGTAAACTGAAATATACACTAGACCATTTGAATATTAAAATTCGCTTAATATACAATGATCACGACAAAACTATATGAGAAAATCAGCCTCGTGTGAAGACTCCCCTCAGAATCCCAACGTTATTTCTCATGGAGCAGCGTATTGAAAATAAATTATGATAATAATAATTGCTATTAAAGGATATTAGGGGCTGAAGATATGCCACAATATTATTTGAACAGATTTAAAAAATCAGACATATGAAACACTGAAAAATTGATCAAAATCGGACAACGAATAACAGATTTATGACATTTTTAAAATTTGAATTATTTTGGAGAAACACTTCTCTGCATGTAATCATGAATGTTCAAAGAGCAAATTGACAATGACATTTCCCCACTTGTTCTGTTGTATCATTAAAATATATTTAGAAAGTCAAAAGGGGCCTAAGCTTTCGATCCTAGCAGAATCTTCGTCGGAGGCAAAATGACAAACATATAAAGTGGAACAACCATAATATAGACCACAGACATGCAACAGCAGCACTAGAAACAAGAAGGCTTAGAGAGTAGTGATGACCAATCAGGTTAGAGAAGGGGATGGAAGAAAAGGAGTAGGCAGACACAAAGGGAAGTTAGTGTAAGTAAGGCCAGTGAAATACCTTAAGCTAAGAGGAATTAAGATAATGAGGCAGGCAACATCAAACAGGATCTGGAACAAAACAGTGATAGAGGGTATGAGGAAGAGATAAATAACAAGATAATTAGTGAGAGGTGGGTCAAACAGGTTACAAAGAAAGGCATAATAAACTGGTGCATAAGAGTGGGGATAAAGCGAAGGAATGGGGAACAACTGATAATGTGCAAAAGACATATAATATAAAATATATTTATTCAGATTGTGTCCTCTAAGAATAACAAAATGGATTGACAAATGATTTTATCAATTGGATATTCATTGTTACATCTTATTTGATTATAAGTGAGACGTACCATACACACATGTATAAAAGTATAAATTAATTATGATTTCATGTCATAAAATAAGAAAAATGAAAGTGGGACATTCCATTATCAGCCCACCTGATGAATATTCATGACAATGTTCGTATAATTGTTTTCATAAATTATTGCTCAACTTAGAAAAATAAGGACATTTTCAGCATTTTGTTTTGTGTCTTTTTTTCTAAATACTTCCACATTTTAAAAAGTTTATATGCAGCAGTTTTACTTTTACTTTTATTCTGGATAATCTGCTTCACGGTAAATGGTATCTGGATTGTGGGTCCAAGGTACAAGGAAGACTTTGAAGGTATGACAGCAGTCCCATCAACTAAGCAGTCAGTAGGCAGGTCCGCCAAAAGTGGTTTTTTTCATCCAAGTGATATTTATGACCAGTGGCAGACCGTGACCCAGAGGAGACAAAGCATTGGAGGGGCACAGCATTGTTCGCAAACAATACAGTGCCCCTACAATGCTTTGTCTTCTCCGGGTCACGGTCCGCCACTGTTCATGACTACAGAAGTTTTGCATATTGAATGAGCTTGATGCGGACCAAAACACCTCTTTTTATTCGGTCATTGCTGTTTTAATTGTACATCGAATTTCATGATTTTGGTATCATTGTAAAGAAGAAGAATTATTCTTTAAGGTCATATGTTTGAATTTATTCAAAGATTATGTAATGTAGGTGAAACTTTTGATCTAAATTGTGCTAAAAAATAATTATTTTCACCTGACAAAATGTGTTATTTTTACACTTTATTATTGATTGAGCCCAAATGATTTTTAAATCATGATAAAGCTGAATAGGTATGCTTTAAATGGTATAGGTTTCAAAATAAGAATTAGGTTAATCGGGTCAAGATCACACTTTTCATTGGCCAAGTACATAAAGCAGCTTGAAAACAAGAATAATGCACTCTGATTGGTCAAAGAGACCACACACTGGCAAATTCCAACGGTTTCAGTACCTGGGTTCACGGGAAGGTCACACTCCCCATGTGGTAATCTCCTCAAATTACCCGCGCCTGTTGTTTTGTGAACCTTATCCAGCCAATCAGAACTCTGGATCATGCTACTCCAAAATTTCAGTAATCTCGTCTCTTGATGGGAAAAGTGTGATCTTGACCCGATTAAAAAGTTCAGTTTTATGGTGATATGAATATCGTTGAGGCTCAAAATAAAAAGTTTTGCACACTTTGTAAAAGAAAACCGACGAAGAAAAATCAGTTTTATGGCACATTTTCATGCCAGAAATTCACCTATTTATCAAAATATTGAATACAAAATAAATGATCAATATGAAAGAGTAACATTTTAAATCTATCTGATGGTGCAATGATGTTTAATTTGACTTGAGGTTAAAACAGGTTAATTATAGGAAAAAAAAACATGAATCACAAGATTTTGCAAAGAGGAGGATTCAGCCACGAGATGATTTGGATGAATCTGGCCTTTTTGCTCATAAGCATAAGGACATGCGGTCTGAATGTAAGGCGATGAGATCACCTCTCCGAAATGGTGACGTCACAGGCAGAAAAAGTTCAACCTCGTTTAAGATTGTTAGCCCAGACCTTCACATCTGATGAACACTAGTAAAGAGTTATATATTTACCATCCCAAAAAACAATGTGGCGATGCTCAAAAATTATTTACATTGATGTACCATCCGCCTTAAATATGTGATCACTATCATGACAAACTAAGGAGAAGAGCATAGAGGATGAGTAGCAAAGGTCCCACTATATAACATTGTGGAACTCCCCTGACAAAAGGAAATGATTAGAAAGTTGTTGACTCTGTTCACAGCAGGTATTTAAGTAAGGTACTGTTCACTACAAGATGCTTCCTAAACGCTATTTATACCCGTGAGAGAAAGAAAGTAGGATGTACGTGAAGGCAGTTGTGTTTTTGTGTGTCATAGAGACAGAGGGGTCTGTGTGTCGCTGTTTTGAAAATTTGTACAAATCAGGTTATATTCCAGTGATTAACCTTTGATGCAAGCATTGCCAAAATCAGCTGTTAGCTTTAACACACAGATCAATTGTCACTGCAAGCGCGCAAACCACTACACATATTACAAATACCATGGAATCTAATATAACAACTATAAACTTAACATATAATTTACAAAATGACTAGTCAAGGTTTTCAAGTGCAGCTGCAAGAGAAGGACTTCAAGGTGATGAACATTAGACTGTCTTGACTGATTAAGTTTTTGGCAATGTGACAAGTAGCTTCTTGAGTTGTAGTAACAGGTCCGTTGAAAATATAACGTGATATGGCAGTGACGCAAATACTGTGTGACTAATACAGGCTTTCAAGTGCAGCTGCGAGAGAAAGATCTTCAATGCAAGGAACATTAGTGTTTCCTGAGTTGCCGGTATGGGCATGTTGATGGTACCGTCGGGGATATCACGTGATTGACTGTTAATACGCAAACACCACGTGACTATTCAAGGGTTTCAAGAGCAGCTGCAAGAGAAGGAACTTCAAGGTAAGGAACATTATATTTCCCATTGTGGTCAGGTGTTTCTTGAGTTTTAAGTCCATGTCGTAAACTGGGCTCGCTGATGGTACCGATGGTGATATCACGTGATCGGCAGTTACGCAAACACCACGTGACTATTCAAGGTTTTTAAGTGCAGCTGCGAGGGAAAGAACGTCAAGGTATGGAACCTTCAGATCATCTTTCATGGACTGATAGAACGCCTGTGGTACGGTGGTAAGCTGTTTCTTGAGCTGCAGCAACTGAGTTCCGTTGATTGATTTAAGCGCTTTGTTACGTGATGTGACGTTGTTCACCGCCAGCCAATCCTGGACCCTCTTGGAATCCCATCCGGGTACTTGGGATTCTGTTGTAGGTGACTTCGGTTCCTGTTCCGGCAGTTGTGACCCTATAAAGAAAAGGGAATGCAATCGAAATTAGAATAGCTTTATTCGACTTTGCACCTATGAAAATGTCGCAATTGGAGAACAGGTAACGTTAAAACTCAGCAATTTTCAAAACGTTTGCAGTGGGAAATCGTTAGCATTATGTATATACATTAAGACAGAGGTGGAAGAAATTATTGATAGACTATTGTATGAAAAAAATGCAATGAATTTTATTTCTATGTCTATATCTGTGTTTGTACTCTCCCGTGACGTACGTAATACATGTGTTTAGTTCATCCTGGTTAAATGTCCATAAGCGTACGCTGTGAAACAAGTGGGTAAGGGGGGGGGGACTATTGCATTTCTCAATAAAGAATTTGTAAAAACGCGACCATTTTTAAATGGTCGAGATTTCATGTAGAAACTCGACCTGGTCTTTGATTTCAAATTTAAAAAATTATGTATTTCCCCTCGCGTACATCTCGTTCCACATGGGCTTTTGTTAGGAAGGGGTGGGGAATAGGGTGCATAGATTCAGAATCACATACCTGTCGTTGTAGCATTCACCTTCTGGATTGTTTCTTTCTGCACAGCGAATTCTTTTTCTATGATACTAGGAAGTACTTCGGAGACGAGCTCTGCTTTTTGCACGATGTAGTATATCTTACCGGCCGTAATACCCCCTAGCCAGCCAGAAGCTTTGAAGTCGGCCTTAACTTTCACTGGAATTATCTTCTTCTTGCATTCGTATGCATAAGACGCTTCTGAAATTATTAAATGAGAGTCTTTGAAATAAGTAGGAACTTTCAATACGTATACGTTAATGATGCATTTGGAAAGGGGACAACAGTGACTTACACATCAGTAGCAGACATCCCTTTTTCATTTTGGAATACTTCCACAGACTCAGTGGCGTAATCAACCACAAAGAATTGAGAAGGCCAGATATAGCATATTGGGTAAACATCTTTAAAATTTCAGCACTTTTATTACAAAAATACAATTTTGGGATAGATTTTGACATGATATCCAGAAAATAATCTAATATTTCACCCTACTCTCTTTACTTTTTTTTCCTTTTATCATTTTTGGGGGGTCTAGGTCGTGCAAAATATTGGGGGGTGAAGCATCCCTAACCCCCCCCCCTCATTTCTACGCCACAGCATAGACTATACAATGCTAGTATAGTATAGAGTGTCATCTTACTTTGCCGTTTAAATTCCGAGAATATGTGGTCTGTTTGTTTCTGGACAAAAGGGTGGCTCTTTTTAATAACCTGCCATGCACAGTTGATGATGTTGATTGCAATAATGATAAAGATGAAGATGATGATGATAATGGTGATGATGATGGTGATGATGATGGTGATGATAGTGATGATGATGATGGTGATGATGATGATGATAAGGATGGTGATGATGGTGATGATGGTGATGATGATGATGATGGTGATGGTGGTGATGATGATGATGGTGATGGTGGTGATGATGATGATGGTGATGATGATGATGATGATGATGATGATGATGATAAGGGTGACAATGATGGTGATGATGATGGTGATGATGATGGTGATGATGATAAGGGTGACAATGATGGTGATGATGATGGTGATGATGATGGTGATGATGATGATGATGATGATGTATTGTTGTAATAAACATGCTCCTATCAAGGAATGTCGGGTTAAGGACAGACACTGTCCATGGATGAATTCAAACATTATTAAACCCATTTATAGACGGAATTTTTAAAAGAAAAATATGATACCTTAAAACTTCTATATTTACTTACAGAATATCGCTTTATTCGAATCTCAGTTACTAAGGAAATACGTAAAAGTAAGAAAACATATTTGATTCACTGTCTAACAGATATAGCAACGATAGTAGAAAATTTTGGAAAGAATTAAACAAAATTACAGGTAGAGACAAAACAGATTCTATCCTACCATCAAATTTGGATAGTGATAAATTTAATGATTTTTCCGTGAACGTTGGAAAACAAATTTTCAGAAACTTTTAATCATCACACTTTATCATGGAATCATCCAACCAGTATCCACTCTTTTACCTTCAAACCAATTACGCCTGATAGCACATATAAAAATATTTCTCTTTTGTCTGATCTGAGTAGTCTTGATATTTTAGACTTTGATACTAAATTACTTCGTAGTTCAGTTCCTTTTATTTATGAATCTTTAACCAATTTGTTCAACGCAAGTTTGATGTCTGGAACATTACCTGATGATTGGAAAATCTAAAGAACTACTACACCGGTTTATAAGGGTGTAGATGACACCAATGACATTTCTAATTATAGACCAATTTGTGTTGTATGTCATATTGCTATACTAGTGGAAATGGAAGTTCAATCCCAATTTTTATCTTATTTACAGACGAACGATCTTATTAATATTGACCAATATGCCTTCTTGCCAAATCACTCAACCAAAATACTTGCTTAGATAGAATTATTGATGATTGGTACGAATCTTTTAATGAAGGAGAAAATGTTGGTGCATGTTTCCTTGATATTTCTAAATGTTTTGATTGTATTGAACATAAACTATTACTTTTTAAACTGAATAATTATGGCATTTCTGACACTGAACTCCTTTGGTTTCAAAGTTTTCTTTCAGACAGAAAACAAGCAGTTTTTTTCTCAAGGTAAACAATCTAAAACAAAAGATATATCCATAGGAATTCCTCAAGGTATTTTTTTAGGTCCTTCCCTTTTTCTAATTTTTATGAATGATATTACAGATTGTTTAAAGAATAGTATATGTAATATTTACGCTGATGATGTTGTAATATATGTGTCTGATAAAGATATTAATGTTATTACATCCAAGCTTCAAGCAGATTTGAATTCTACTAATGAATGGTATTACTGTAACAGATTAAGGATTAATGCGAAAAAAGTAATGTCATGATTTTGGCCAATAATTCAAGGAATAATAATGATCTTAAATTGAAGGTGTATATTAATAATGATATCATTGAACAAGTACAAAGCACAAAATACCTAGGCATCATGTTAGATAGTAAACTATGCTGGGATGCTCATATCAAATATTTAATTAAATCTTTAAGTTACAACATGTACAAGATATTTACACTAATGAAAATTAGTAATTTTTTACGCAAGGAAGTTTTCAATAAAATATATAAATGCACCATACAACCAACCTTTGATTATTCTTGTTCCGTATGGGGAAACTGTTCTTTACATCATAGAAATACACTTTTACGTTTACAGAAAAGGGCTGCACGCATAGTTACAGGGAATTTTGATTACAATGTACATGGCCTTAGTATAATTAATTCACTTAAATGGCAAACTCTTGATATCAGATCTTATTACTTTTTAGCTTGTATAATGTATAGCTGTATTCATGGAAAGGCCCCAGTCCGAATGTGCAATGAAGTGGAAATGGTTTTTGAAAGACACTCTTTTGGTACTAGACTTGCCAATACGTTGAACGTCGTTTTACCAAAGCCTACTCTCGAATGTTTTAAGAGTTGTTTTAAATATGCTGGCGGCTTGGTTTGGAATAGCCTTCCATCTGATATTCAGAATGCTAAATCTCTTGAAGTTTTTAAGCGTAGTATAAATGCCATTATTTTAAATCTACCGTTTAATGACATAATATGTATTGTTCAATAATTGACCGACCGTCTTTTATTTCTTTCTCCCTCCTTTTCTCCCTATCTTTCTCTTACCTTCCTTCCTCTCTCTCTCTCTCTCTCGTCTTTCTTCCTTCTTTTATCCCGTTTTCCTTCTAGGTCAGACCGTTTATTACTTTTATATTGTGAGCCATTGTAGTCGTTACCTCTTTTTAAAATAATTTTGTGCATAGTATATATTTTGTGTGTGTCAGGACCATGATGTAAAACAGCCTCGGCTGACCTTTTTCTTTATCCTGAATAAATATATTACAATAAAAATGAAAATAAAAAAATGATGGAGATGATGATGATAATGATGATGGTGATGATGATGGTGATGATAGTGATGATGATGATGATGATGATGATGATGAAGTTGATGATATTAGGATGGTGATGGTGGTGGTGGTATGATGATGGTGTTGCTGGTGGGGGTGGTGATGATGATGGTGATGATGATGACGATGATGATGGTGGTAATGATGATGACGATGATGATGATGATGATGATGGTGGTGGTGGTAATGATGATGGTGGTGGTAATAATGATGATGATGAAGATGATGAAATGATGGTGCTCACGATGATGATCATGGTGGCGGTGGTGATAATAATGATGATGTATGCAGTGATGACCGATGTTGATTGCGATGATGATGATGAGCAGATGGAAAAGAGAAAGTTTTCACCTGTTCTGCAGTCTTGACTATCTTGGTAACCACTTGTAATACAGGCAATTATCATATCAGCATTCTCTACAGCTTCTGCCATCGCCCCAATTTTATCACCCACTAAAACAACAAAAAAATAACATAAATGTATGTGAAATTTGGATGTATTGAAGAGAAATTGATTTTCGAAGAGACAATCACAAGTAGGAAAATGAAATGTAAAAGAATAGAAAGAGAAGGAGGAAAAAAGAAGATGATGATAAAGAAGAGAAAGAAGAAAGGGGAAATGGGGATGGTGAATTAAGAAATGAGTGGATGGCAATAAAGGCCTGGGATGACATAATTCCTGACACGTACATCTAAAAAGTTGTTCTTATTTTACCACAGTTAATGTAAGGACATCATAATGGATTTTAAGATTGATCTGGGGCCCATAACATAAAGCTTAGCAATTATGTTATAAAATGTTTTACGGTTGATTTCATTGACTTGAATGTAATGTTAATTGTGAAAATCAGGCTTGCAATTGCTAATCTTTGTGTTAAGGATCCATGGACTTACTCATATGGTCCTCATCCATCCATACAGCGTATCCTCTCTTTCGAAGCTCCTTCTTGAACTCTCTCATCACAGGTTTGGACGGGTGTTCCCATTTGTAACTGAGCATGATGTGTCCAGTTGACTTTGCAGTGTCGGATGACGCCCTCTGCGGTGACCCATCGTCGGTTTTCTTGCTCTTCAGGTTTTCAGGAAGTCTGGATTCGTAGATCTCGAAGAGAGCTCCCATGCAGGCAGTACGGAGTTTTTCGTGCTCACTCTGGGAATACTCGGTCAGATCTAGTAAAGTGATTAAATTCGTATTGTTTTAGCCATAAACAATAAGGAAACTAGCGCTTTGTGCATAGGTTTCCAATTTTGTTACTGAACTATCTTTGAGTTGACACTCTTGCCTTCGAATTAATCTAAATAAACGAGATACACCAAATTGGTTAGTTACTACTCATAGTGCTCCATTTTCCTGGTTTACTAAATTTAGATGCAAGGTCTAATTGCCGATGGATCGCTAGGCCAGCTACTTATGTTGTTTGAGTTTACTTGTTCATTCTACGTATATGCAAAACGTCTTTGCCGATTATTTTATCATAATAGGTTTCAACGTTAGTGTGACAATGCATAATATTTGAAAGGTACTCACTGTATATGATACCCTGGAATTTGCGAAATTTTTCTTTATTTTCCTTGAGGAATGCCAGTCTCCAGATGGTATTCGCGGCAGAGGTCTTCTCTTCGGTGGTACATTTTGGTTTGAGCAATTTCGCAAGGAGTGGGATCCCACCTTCTGTAACAATGAGCTTTTTGTTGTTATCATTAATGGCTAGATCTTCTACGGATTTCACGAGCTCTTCTGCATCTAGACTTACTACGGTGACAATGTCCTTCTTAGATGTTTGTCTTTTAATTGAGGACTTGTGGTCTCGATTTGAGAGGCATTTCCTCAGAAGAGACAATAGAAAAAAAATGCATTTGGTATTGGTGGATAGCTTGTCGGCTTCTTCTTTCTTCACTAGCTTCGCCAACGTCATGAACGCGATTGTCTGGGTGAGGCTTCCTGTTGACTCGCTAAACCTCTGAAGAGCAGGTACGACTCGGTGGTGCCTTGGAGCCAAAGCCCGCACTCTCATGCATGAATTGTCAATTACGTTCATTGCATCGAAGACTAGATCATTAACCCATTTATTTCTGGACTTTGAACCCTCGATCAGATGTAAAAACCAGTCCGATATCAACGCCAGGCACCCGTCCTCTTCCATTTGCAGACAGAAGTACTCGGAATTATCGGTGAAGTTCCAACTGGAAACTAACAGTTCAATATAAAACGTAAATATTGTTTTCTTTTGAGGCGTCAATTCTTCAGCATCAGCACCAGCATTCTCAATCTGCTGTAACAATTCCCCCTTTGACCATCTATAGCTAAACATTTTGCAGTAGTCCGTGTAAATGGCCAACCCGTCCGCGGCAGCGTTGCGGTCAATGTTCTTGTTCCCTGAAACTTTGCTGATACCCCTCATGTGCCCGTTGCACGAGACACATGGGAAATTGTCACATTCCTGGATGTGCTGGATACCTTCTTTTACAGGGATAAGACATTGTTTGATCTCCTCACTGAACTCCTCGATTCGTTTTGCCTTTGCAGCTGCAGAGTCCACAAGCATAACGTCTGAAATATCGGCCAGGGTGTCAGCGGGAACTGGGTTGGATGGCTCAGTTATTAATTCCGGTTCCACTGGACCACTGTCCGCTTCATTGTGGCCTCCTACTTCTCGGGTAGCGTTTGAGTTTTCGACAGATGGAGGTTCTGCAATCTTTTGCACTGGTGGAATCCTTCTAGCACTTGCAGAAGAACCCATCTTTAGCATACGTTACGAAACCTATAAAATCGTAAAGAAAAAAAAGGATGCAAGTCATCATTATTCATTCAGGTATAGGCCCTAAAAAGAATGTCGGGTGAGTTATTCGCTGAATGTTGTTTTCTTAACCCCACCCCCTTTGCCCTTTTTTTTCCAAATGCCATCCTCTTGCCTAGAAATATCTTAAAGGGTAAGTCCATCCCAACAAAAAGTTGGATTGGATAAAAAAAAATATTAAAAACAGATGGCAAGATCTCGAATCTCGTCATGTTTACATCTTCTAGAAGAGATGATCAGATGGCAAGATCTTGGATCCTAGATCTTGCCATCTTATCATCTCTCCCACAGGATGTAGACGTGACGAGATCCGAGATCTTGCCATCTGAGCATCTCTTCTATAAGATTTAGACATGACGAGATGCACGATCTTGTCATCTGATTATCTCTCACACGGGATGTAGACATGACGAGATCTAAGATGTTGTCATCTGATCATCTCTCCCACCATGCCAACGGGATGTAGACATGGTGAGATCCGAGATCTCGTCATATATTTTTTTCCTAAGAGATGTAGACATGACGAGATGATTATTTATATCAACATCTGGGTGGCTTTTTTAAGCTTCCATAGCTTTGGCCTACTAGAAATCTCGATAACCAATGATGTTGTTTACCAATTACCGTAAATCCAATGAGTACTGCAAAATTGAAATAAAAGCAACAACGTGACAGAAGTCCAGACAAAATATATTATCATTAAAAATAGAAGAAAAGGTGTATTGAATACATACGGTCTTATATATTATATGGAAGGGCTTCATACTAGCAGCAAAATATATTGCATTCCTCGCTGTTTAGAACCATTCCCTTATGTACAGTATATTGGCTGCATTGATGACGAGCCTTTGCAAATTGGCGATATCTCTCTTCACGAAACGCATTCGTCTATGCACTGACAATAGGAACGGTGGTGTATATTTATCACTTGGCAACAAAATGCGGTATGACGTTGGCCAGCGCCTTTCGGTTTCTGGACATACTGGATAAATCTCGCCGTTTGCATCAAAGAAGTTCATTACTACGTGTTTACATGTATCATGTCGGTTAAGTTTAATGCATAGGTATAGTATTATCAACAAAATTTCAGTGACAAAAGCAGTTTCTATCCTCTTGAATGGTTATCAACAGTTTGTAAATCTATTTTAATTCATAAAGTGGTAAATCACCATCACAACCGAAGCAATTTTCATCCTTTATTATTCATCATTTTGTTTGTGTTGTTGTTTTTCGGGTTTTAGGGGTAGTTTATACGTTAGTTGCATTTTTACACAATGAAATCCATTACCTTTGCCGGGTACATGTCGTCGTATTTGTTAAGTGAACCCCGACAAAAAGTGAATATAATTCAAGTGTTCCAATTCTGATATGTTATACTTTTTTCTTCTTGAGTGGTCCACACTTTACAAGCTTTGCTTTTTAGTGGGCCACTCCATTTTTCCAACATATCTTGCATATTGTTATTATCAAATTGGAAATATTTACTTCTGTATCAGGTGTATAATCTTTATATTTGGTTTATTTGAATATTTATGTCATTTATATTTTCTGATGTTATGTTTTATTTATTGTAATTATTGCATTATAAATTTGTTGGAAAAATTAATAAATAAATGAATGAAATGAATGATTATTTTAGATATTTAATTGTGAGTCGGGTAATGAATATTACATTCATAAAGTTTGTTCTCTGGGCTTGCCGAGCATTGTAGTGTTGTTGTCTACATTCAACACTCTGCATAATAAATGAGTGCATTCGTTGTCATGGTTGTGGGGCTCACTAACTTTTGAGCACAACTGTTTTTTAGCCAACCCAAATTTTAAACATTCAATGTTTTGTGAGAAAATGTCCGATTCAGGCAATGAATTCATAGAAATGTATATTCAGTGGCTTGAAACCCACTTAAATATGCCTTATGCCTGCAGAGATAAATCACCCAATGCGTCTTTTTTTCTTGTCTATACTTTTGTTTTATTTGAATACTTTATTCATTAATTCTAGAATTTTACTGATTTTGTTCTTAATAAACGTTGTAGTAGACGGTAGATACGGTGCTTCAAAGTCAACCCCTTTCTACTCCCATTATTACTAATAGCAGTAGTAGCGTCATTACTTGTGTTAGTTGTAGTAGTAGAAGTAGCAGCAGCAGCAACAGTAGCAGTAGTAAGAGTAGCAGTAGTAGTAGTAGTACTAATAGAAGTAGTAGTAGTAGTAGTAGTAGTAGTAGTAGTAGTAGTAGTAGTAGTAGTAATAGTAGTGGAAGTAGTAGTAGTAGTAGTAGTAGTAGTAGTAGTAGTAGTAGTAGTAGTAGTAGTAAGTAGTAGTAGAAGTAGTAATAGTAGTAGTAGTGGTAGTAATACAAGTAGTATTGAGCACAACTGTTTTTTAGCCAACCCAAATTTTAAACATTCAATGTTTTGTGAGAAAATGTCCGATTCAGGCAATGAATTCATAGAAATGTATATTCAGTGGCTTGAAACCCACTTAAATATGCCTTATGCCTGCAGAGATAAATCACCCAATGCGTCTTTTTTTCTTGTCTATACTTTTGTTTTATTTGAATACTTTATTCATTAATTCTAGAATTTTACTGATTTTGTTCTTAATAAACGTTGTAGTAGACGGTAGATACGGTGCTTCAAAGTCAACCCCTTTCTACTCCCATTATTACTAATAGCAGTAGTAGCGTCATTACTTGTGTTAGTTGTAGTAGTAGAAGTAGCAGCAGCAGCAGCAGTAGCAGTAGTAAGAGTAGCAGTAGTAGTAGTAGTACTAATAGAAGTAGTAGTAGTAGTATTAGTAGTAGTAGTAGTAGTAGTAGTAGTAGTAGTAATAGTAGTGGAAGTAGTAGTAGTAGTAGTAGTAGTAGTAGTAGTAGTAGTAGTAGTAGTAGTAAGTAGTAGTAGAAGTAGTAATAGTAGTAGTAGTGGTAGTAATACAAGTAGTATTCGTAGTAGTTGTAGTAGTCATTGCGGTTTTTTGTACTAGTAGAACGTCGTATTACTGGTGTAGTAGAACTAGTATTTTATGTTGTTGTTTTTGTTATAATTTGCCTTTGGTACTCTTTATATCGGTCTGTTCAAAGTAGGAGCTGTAGAAGAAAAAAGGGAAGATAAAGAAACACATCTGATGTTGTCATCTCATGAACAACAAATGAAGCTTATGGTGTCTGTAAAAGTTTGAAAGGGGTGTCGTTTTGCTATTGCCCGAGGATGTTGTTTATTTCATTGAAGAGGCATATGGTTTGAGTGTTCTTCAGAAATTAATGGCCATTTCAATCAGAACAACTAGTCTTTTGGCACTACTTTATTTCAGCGCCTATATACATAGTACGAAGTAATATAAGACAGGTACAAATTAACTGGTTGACAATTGAAACGAAAAGCAGTATAAAAATAGAGCACATTTTATGTAAATGGAAATGATGCGTCCAACCTTGCAAAGCCTGGATCTCCTTCGAAGAAGTAAAAATATATAATTGGGAACTTAATAGTATGTATGAGTATACATGTATAAATAATTGTTTGGTTGGATTGCTTAACTAAGCTAGTCGTACAGACTGTTTCACCCTAAGGCTCATCAGCGACTCAGCTCCTACACAGTCGAGCACTATTAGATATTGCCGTATATCACTATATACTTACCTACCTGAGTATATATGTATACATATATATGAGTGTGTGTGTTAAAACCTATATCCAATTGAAAAAATATTTATGCAAATATATATGAATATATATATATACATATATTATATATATTATATATGAATATATATATTCATATATGTTTAGATATATTTACAGATATATATATATATATATATATATATATATATATATGTATATACATGTATATATATATATATACATATATATATATAATTTAAGGGGGCCCTCAGCACAACGAGTAGTGCAGGTATATATATATATATATATATATATATATATATATATATATATATATATATATATATATAGTCAAATGATCTGCTCGGAGATTATAAGTAGGTTCAAACAAAGAAAAGAATAAAAACTCCGTGGACAGTAATTTTTTAACGAATTTTCGCCCATAGGGCTTTGTCAAGTTATGACAAATTTATCACATTGCGTCAAAATAATGCATCATAAAGATGCGCGTATTCAAAACAGTGAGCAAAAGCGCACAAAGGATGACGAAGAGGATACGTCATAAAGGGGAAACGAAAGAAGACAGTAGGAGAGGTAGATAGAGAGAAAATGAGAAAGTGACGATAAGAGAGAGCACGTGAGAGAAAGAAAGAATGAGAGAGCGAATGAGAAGGAGGGAGATAGGGGAAAAAGAAAAAAAGAGAAGGAAAAAGAAAAGGAAAGAAAGACCAGGAAAAGAAGGAAAAAGAAAAATAAAAAGAAAGTAAAAGAAAAAGAAGAAAAGAAATATCTACGTCAGACGAAATGAGTAGAAAGAAACATTGAGTCCATTGGATTGGAGACATCCAAGGCGATGGATAATCTTCTCTTCCAAAAGCTTTCTTTCCTCATCCAAAAATATATATGCAAATATAATATATATATATATATATATATATATATATATATATATATATATATATATATATATATATATATATATATATATATCATATATGCATATATATTTTTTCAATTGGATATAGGTTTTAACGAGTTCGAAATGCATCTAAAGTTAGATTATGTTTGAGAAGATATGGGGTGTCTTAGAACAGGGAGGGTGTGCGAGGTCGAGGGTCCATGAAGCATACTTTCTCACATTGTACATTATTCTTGAAGATGATTGTCCGCGTCAATTGAAGACTTCCTCCTTATTGTATTCTTCAAAGTGAACTGAAATATACCATAGACCGTTTGGCTAAGTTGTGGATAATTACGATACTATGAAGAAAAAATATGGTGGGAAGACCCGCTCTAAATCTCAACGTTATTTCTCAAAGACCAGCAGCGATGATAATGGTTACATATAATAATTAATAACAAATAAACATTGCTATAAGGTTCAGTCTATCCCCAAGTTTCGGTAGCTCTTCAAAACAGGACGGAAAACAGACAAAAGGTGTTTGATTTGTACATGCATTTTTTTCCCGTCGTGTTTTCGGGTGACTTGTGACCCTTTCTTGAGGTGACCGACATACACCTGGGCCCCGTCTTACAAGGATTTACGATTGATCCAATCAACCACAACTATGACAAGCCAGCAACGTCAACATCTAAAGGCGACCACACACCTTACGATTGGTCTGCGACTCATTTTTGGAATAAAACGTAGTAAAATTTGATGCTAATATTGAGACTTGGAATATCTTAGTGTGTAATGTTCAAAATCATCATACGAATACCTATGTTTAGATATGTGACTATGCTATCATCCTTCTTAGAATAAAATCTAATTTAATATCTAGTCGTAATGATGTCATAGCAAGCGTACGATTGGCTAAGATTTTAAACTAATTTGGCCTTTACTCTAATATAAAGGCTTGCAATCTTTAAAAATGGTTATATAAGTATTCTTTCAATTACTTTTAACCTCAAACAAAATAATATATTCCTTTCAAATTTTCAGAAAATTAGCAAAATGCAATTTGTTCCAAAATCGGATCGCGAACAGTCGTCAGGTGTGCGATGGCCTTAAAATACATGTTCGGTCAACATATTTTCTTGATACAATGTATATTCATGCATTCACTGTTTTCTAAACAATTTAGTATGCTCCTCTTTGTTTTCAAATGACATTGTGCAAATGTCCTAAATAAAACATGATGACATTGATGGACCTTTATATACTTGAAGTTATGATCCGATCAATCGTTACTCTCTGTAAGACGGGACAAAGATTTTCATTTGTTTATTTTAAAGATAAGAAAGGGTTGCCAGTCTATCGTAATGACCGTTGCAAGTTAAGGTCTGCTTTATGAAACATACACCAGGATGCCCAGTTGGATTGAGAGTCATTTTCGAGAATGATTTATTGTGCATGAGGCGAGATAAGTTGAAGCGTTATTGAAAGTGTCAGCGTTTCGTTAGCTGCGATGAATCTTTTGTTTTTCGTTAAGTTCACGAACTGTTACAGTGGTCGCTGTGAGATATGATAACTGTACGTGCCAGGCTTGATTTCAGTCTAGATACTTTCACATTTTATAAAGTTTATATGCAGCAGTTTTACTTTTACTTTTTAACGTGGATGATCTGCTTCACGGGAAAATGTATCCATTGTGGATCCAAGGTACATTGGAGACTTTGAAGGTATGACAGCAGTCCCATAAACTACAAAGGCAGTGAGATCACTTTCTCCTAAATGGTGACGTCACAGAGAGAAAAAGTTCAACCTCGTTTAAGATTGTTAGCCCCGTCTTACAAAGAGTTACGATTGATCCAATCCATCGTAACTCATTGGAAATCCATCAGTGTCATATTTTTTCAACAGGAAATTTGCACAATGTCTTTTGTAAACAAAGAAAAGCAAAGCGGATTTTCAAGAAAACAATAGATACATGAATACACATCATAGTTAGAAAATATTTTGCACATACATGCATAAAAGATGTTGATGTCGCTGGCTTTCCATAGTAGCGATTGATTGAATCAATCGTAACTCTTTGTAAGACGGGACCCTGATGAACACTAGTATAGAGTTATATATTTACCATCCCTAAGGCAATGTTGCAATGCTCGAAAATAACAGTAATGTAACATCCGTCTTATATATGTGATCACTATCATGACACACTAAGGAGACCAGCGTAGAGAATGAGTAGCAATGGTCCCATTATAGAACACTGTGGAACTCCCCTGACAAGTTCAGTAGGGACTGAAGTAAGGTATTGTTTATTTCAAAATGCTTCCTTAACACTATTTATACCCGTGAGAGAGAGAGTAGGATGCACGTGAAGGCAGTTGTGTTTTTGTGTGTTATAGAGACAGAGGGGTCTGTGTGTCGCTGTTTTGAAAATTTGTACCAATCACAATCAGGCTATATTCCACTGATTAACTTTTGATGCCAGCATTGCCCAAATCAGCTGTAGCTTCAACACACATTGGATTGTTACTACAAGCGTGCCAACCACTACAAATAATCAAAATACCATCATATGGAATCTAACGTAACTATAAACATAATATAATATTTACAACATATTCGATCAAATAGTCAAGGTTTTCAAGTGCAGCTGCAAGAGAAGGACTTCAAGGTGATGAACATTAGATTGTCTTGACTGATTAAGGTTTTGGCATTGTGGCAAGTTCCTTCTTGAGTTGTAGTAACAGGTCCGTTGAAAATATAGCGTGATGTGCCTGACGCAAATACTGAGTGACTACTTAAGGCTTTCAAGGGCAGCTGCGAGAGAAAGAACTTCAATGCAAGGAACATTAGTGTTTCTTGAGTTGCCGGAACTTGGCACGTTGGTGGTACCGTCGGGGATATCACGTGATCGGCAATTACGCAAACACCACGTGACTATTCAAGGTTTTCAAGAGCAGCGTCTAGAGAAAGAACTTCAAGGTAAGGAACATTGGATTTCCCATTGTGGTCAGGTGTTTCTTGAGTTGTAAGTCCATGCCGTAACTTGGCACGCTGATGGTACCTTTGGTGATATCACATTACCACGTGACTATGCAAGGTTTTCAAGTGCAGCTGCGAGGGAAAGAACGTCAAGGTATGGAACCTTCAGATCATCTTTCATGGACTGGTAGAACGCCTGTGGTACTGTAGTAAGCTGTTTCTTGAGCTGCAGCAACTGAGTTCCGTTGATGGATTTAAGCGCTTTGTTACGTGATGTGACGTTGTTCGCCGCCAGCCAATCCTGGACCCTCTTGGAATCCCATCCGGGTACTTGGGATTCTGTTGGAGGTGACTTCGGTTCCTGTTCCGGCAGTTGTGACCCTATCAAGAAAAGGGAATGCAATCAAAATTAGAATAGCTATATCCGACTTTGCGCCTATGAAAAATCGCAATTGGAAAACAGGTAACGCTAAAACTCGGCATTTTTTAAAACGTTTGCAGTGGGAAATCGTTAGCATTGTGTACATACAATGATACAGATGTGGAAGATATTATTGATAGACAGTTAACTATTGATAGATTTTATTTCTATGTTTATTTCTGTGTTTGTAATCTCCCGTGACATACATAATACATGTGTTTAGTTCATCCTGGTTGAATGTCCATAAGCGTACGCTGTGGAACAGGTGAGTGAGGGGGGAGGACTATTGCATTTCTCACCAACGAACTTGTTAAAACCCGACCATTTCAAAACTTGACCTGAGCTCCGTAACACAAAGATTAGCGATCAATCGCAAAATGGACTTCACCAATCAAGATCAATGTTTCATGCGCACTTTAGTTAAAATACTGACCAGGAACCAATCAGAAGCGTTCTTGCATATTTTCTATTCATCGCTAAGCGTTGTGTTAACGGGCCCAGATCGTTAAATTCAATTTGAACATTTTACATTTCCCCTCGGTACAGCTCGTTCCACATTGATTTTTGTTAGGAAGGGGTGGGGAATAGGGTGCGTAGATTTAGAATTACATACCTGTCGTTGTAGCATTCACCTTCTGGATTGTTTCTTTCTGCACAGCGAATTCTTTTTCTATGATGCTAGGAAGTACTTTGGCGACGAGCTCTTCTTTTTGCACGATGTAGTATATCTTCCCGGCCGTAATACCCCCTAGCCAGCCAGAAGCTTTGAAGTCGGCCTTAACTTTCACTGGAATGATCTTCTTCTTGCATTCGTATGCATAAGACGCTTCTGAAATTATTAAATGAGAGTCTTTGAAATAAGTAGGAACTTTCAATACGTATACGTTAATGATGCATTTGGATAGGGGTCAAGAGTGACCTTTACACTTCAATAGCAGGCATTCCTTTTTTTCATTTTAGAATACTTCCACAGACTCAGTGGCGTTATCAACCCCATAAGAATTGAGGAGGCCAGATATGGCATATCGGGCAAAAATCTTTGAAATTTCATCAGTTTTATTACAAAAATACAATTTTGGGATAGATTTTGACGTGATATCCAGAAAATAATGCAATATTTCACCCTACTCTCTTTACTTTCTTTTCTTTCCTTTTATCATTTTGGGGGGTCTAGGTCGTGAAGAAATTGGGGAGGGGGAAGCGTCCCCAAGCCCCCCCCCCCCCTAATTTGCACGCCACCGCATAGACTATACAATTCTAGTATAGTATAGACTCAGTGTTATCTTATTTTGCTGTTTAAATTCCTAGAATATGTGGTCTATTTTTTACTGGACAAAAGGGTGGCTCTCTTTAAAAACCTGCCATGGAGAGTTGATGATGTAGATTGCGATAATGATGAAGATGATTATGGTGACGATGGTGATGATGGTGATAATGATGATGACGATGATGATGATGATGGTGATGATGATGATGATGGTGATTATGATGATGATGATGATGGTGATGATGATGGTGATGATGGTGATTATAATGATGATGATGATGATGATGATAATAATATAGGTATATTAACCCAGGGAACCCACTTCAGTTCTGAAAACTGATAATGATGATGATGAAGGTGATAAGGATGGTGATGGTGGTGGTATGATGATGGTTTTGCTGCATGGTGGTGGTGATGATGATGATAGTTATGGTCTTGGTGATAGTGATGATGATGACTGCAGTGATGATGTGATGTCGACTGAGATGATGATGATGATGATGATGATGACGATGATAATGATGATGGTGGTAATGATGAGGATGACGATGATGATGAAGTAATGAAATGATGGTGCTGAAGATGATGATGATCATGGTGGTGGTGGTAATGATAATGATGATGATTGCAGTAATGACTGATGTTGATTGCGATGATGATGAGAAGTTGGAAAGGAGAAAATTCTCACCTGTTCTGCAGTCTTGACTATCTTGGTAACCACTTGTAATGCAGGCAATTATCATGTCAGCATTCTCTACAGCTTCTGCCATCGCCCCAATTTTATCACCCACTGAAACAAACAAAAATTGAACATAAATGTTTGTGAAATTTGGAAGTATTGAAGAGAAATGGATTTTGGAAGAGACAACCACGAGTAGAGAATGAAATGTAGAAGAATAGAAAGAGAAGGAGGGGAAAGAAGGTAATGATGATAAAGAAGAGAAAGAAGGAAGGGGATATGGGGATGGCGAATTTAGTAATGAATGGATGGCAATAAAAGCCTGGGGTGGCATAATTCATTACACGTACATCTAAAAGTTGTTCTTATTTTACCACAGTTAATGTAAGGACATCGTAATGGATTTTAAGATTGATCTGGGGCCCGTAACATAAAGCATAGCAATCATGGTATAATTTTTTGTTCACGGTTGATCTGATTGACCTGAATGTAATGTTAATTGTGAAAATCATGCATACAATTGCTAACTTTTGTGTTGAGGGTCCCTGGACTTACTCATATGGTCCTCATCCATCCATACAACGTATCCTCTCTTTCGAAGCTCCTTCTTGAACTCACGCATCACAGGTTTGGACGGGTGTTCCCATTTGTAGCTGAGCATGATGTGTCCAGTTGACTTTGCATTGTCGGGTGGCGCTCTCTGCGGTGACCCCTCGTCGGTTTTTTTGCTCTTCAGGTTTTCGGGAAGTCTGGATTCGTAGATCTCGAAGAGAGCTCCCATGCAAGCAGTACGGAGTTTTTCGTGCTCACTCTGGGAATACTCGGTCAGATCTAGCAAAGTGATTAAAATCGTAATTTTTTAGCAATAAACAATTGGGAAACTAGCGCTTTGTGCATTAGTTTCCAATTTTGTAACTGATCTATATTTTAATTGACACTCTTACCTTCAAATTAATCTAAATAAACGGGATACACCAAATAGGTTCGTTATTACTCATGGTGTTTTATTTTTCCTGGTTTATTCAATTCAGATGCAAGGTCTAATTGCCGATGGATCGCTAGGCCAGCTACTTATGTTGTTTGATTTTGCTTGTTCATTCTACGTATATGGAAGGCGTCTTTGCTGATTATTTTATCATAATGGGTTTCCATGTTATTGTGCCAATTCATAATATTTGAAAGGTACTCACTGTATATGATACCCTGGTCTTTGCGAAGTTTCTCTTTATTTTCCTTGAGGAATGCCAGTCTCCAGATGGTATTCGCAGCAGAGGTCTTCTCTTCGATGGAACAATTTGGTTTAAGCAATTGCCCGAGGAGTGGGATCCCACCTTTTGTAACGATGAGCTTTTTGTTGTTATCATTTATGGCTAGATCTTCAACGGATTGCACGAGCTCTTCTGCATTTAGACTTATTACGGTGACAAAGTTCTTCTTAGATGTTTGTCTTCTAGTTGAGGCCTTGTGGTCTGGATTTGAGAGGCATTTCTTCAGGAGAGACAGTAGCGATACAATGCATTTGGTATTGGTGGATAGCTTGTCGGCTTCTTCTTTCTTGACTAGCTTAGCCAACGTCATGTACGCGATCGTCTGGGTCAAGCTTTCTGTTGACTCGCCGAACTTCTGAAGAGCAGGTACGACTCGGTGGTGCCTTGGAGCCAACGCCCGCACTCTCATGCATGAATTATCAATTACGTTCATTGCATCGAAGACTACATCATCAACCCATTTATTCGTGGAGTTCGAACCCTCGACCAGATGTAAAAACCAGTCCGATATCAACGCCAGGCATCCGTCCTCTTCCATTTGTAGACAGAAGTACTCGGACTTATCGGTGAAGTTCCAACTGGAACCTAAGAGTTCAATATAAAACGTAAATATCGTTTTCTTTTGGGGCGTCAATTCTTCAGTGGGATCAGCATCCTCGATCTGCTGTAACAATTCCCCCTTTGACCATCTATAGCTAAACATTTTGCAGTAGTCCGTGTCAATGGCCAACCCGTCCGCGGCAGCATTGCGGTCAATGTTCTTGTTCCGAGAAACTTTGTTGATACCCCTCATGTGCTCGTTGCACGAGTCGCATGGGAAATCGTCACATTCCTTGATGTGCTGGATACCTTCTTTTACAGGTATAAGACATTGCTTGATCTCCTCACTAAACTCCTCTATTCGTTTTGCCTTTGCAGCTGCAGAGTCAACAAGCAGAACGTCTGAAATATCGGCCAGGTTGTCAGCGGGAGCTGCCGGGTTGGATGGCTCAGTTATTCCTTCCGGTGCCTCTGGACCACTGTCCGCTTCATTGTGGCCTCCTACTTCTCGGCTAGCTTTTGAGTTTTCGACAGATGGAGGTTCTGCGATCTGTTGCACTGGTGGAATCCTTCTAGCACTTGCAGAAGAACCCATCTTTAGCATAGGTCACGAAACCTATAAAATCGTAAGAAAAAAAAGGATGCAAGTCATCATTATTCGTTCAGGTAGGCCCTAAAAAGAATGTCGGGTTAGTTATTCGCTGAATGTCGTTTTCTTAACCCCACCCCATTGGCCCTTTTTTTTTCAAAATGCCCTCCTCTTGCCTTGAAATATCTTAAAGGGCAAATCCATCCCAACAAAAAGTTTGATTGGATAAAAAAAAACAGATGGCAAGATCTCGAATCTCGTTATGCTTACATCTTCTAGAAGATATGATCAGACGGCAAGATCTTTGATCCGAGATCTTGCCATCTGATCATCTCTCCCACAGGATGTAGACATGACGAGATCCGAGATCTCGCCATCTTATCATCTGTACTATAAGATGTAGACATGACGAGATGCAAGATCTTGTCATCTGATCATCTGTTCTATAATAATAATAATAATAATGGTTTTATTAGGAATCAAAACATTCTTGGCAGCCAATGGCTGAATTGTAAATGTTTGTACAGAGTAAAAAGATTCACACACAAATTTAACAGAACAGTATACAAAATATATATGTAAAATATGATTAATCAATAAACCCAAGAAAGGGCGGACTCCATCCAACCTTGCAAAGATAACTAGAAAAAGAAAAGGGAAACGTTTGATTTGGACGGTATGTAGTTAAGCAGCCTGAAAAAAACATATTAAACTGACGGAAAGAGAAACAAAGAAAAACAAAAACGTATCTACGGGCACAGTTGAGTGGGAATGTTGGTAATTGAATGAAATGGTTTTTTTTTTTTAAGCAGTATAAAGATACAAACGGCGCTTTGCAAAGTTGAATGGAGCATTAAGCAATGACGTAAGCATGAGACTTGGTTCGAAACTTTAAACTAAACTTGAAACGTAATCAAAAAGTCCCCACAGGATGATCCAAATGGTTGGAGAAAAGAGAAACAAGCATAACATTGGATATCCCAACGGTGCCCACTCCATTCTTTCAAAACAACCTGCAGGAGCAGCCCTGGGCTAAAAGAAGAGGAAGGAAAGATATGAAGAATAGAAGAACAGAGTAGGTGCAATACCCCCAAAATAAATTTTACATATAACCAGTACAACATATTAAAGATATAAGATGTAGACATGACGAGATGCAAGATCTTGTCATCTGATCATCTCTCCCACGGGATGTAGACATGACGAGACCCGAGATCTCGTCGTCTCATTCTATTTTCCTAACTTTAAAGCTTCCATAGCTTCGGCCTGCTGGAAATCTCGATAACCAATGTTTCTGTTTATCAATTACCGTATAGCCAATGAGTACTGCAAAATTGAAATAAAAGCAACATCGTGACAGAAGTCTAGACATAATATATTATCATTAAGAATAGAAGAAAAGGTGTATAAATACATACGATTATATATATCCTATATGGAACGGCTTTATACTAGCAGCACAATATATTATATTCCTCGCTGTTTAGAACCATTCCCTTACATATAGTAATTGGCTGCATTGATGATGAGCCTGTGCAAACTGGCGAAATCTCTCTTCACGAAACGCATTCGTCTATGCACTGACAATCGGAACGCTGGTGTATATTTATCACTTGGCAACGAAATGCGGTATGACGTTGGCCAGCGCCTTTCGGTTTCTAGACATACTGGATAAATCTCGCGATGCCGTTTGCGTTGATGAAGTTCATTATTGCGTGTTCACATGTATCATGCCGGTTAAGGTTAATGCATAGGTATAGTGTTATCAACAAAATTTCAGCGACAAAAGCAGTTTTATCCTCTTGAATGGTTATCAACATTTTGTAAATCTATTTTAATTCATAAAGAGGTAAATCGTTATCATTACCATAATGATCACCCTATTACAACCATAGCAATTTTCATCGTTTATTATCAATCATTTTGTTTTAGTTGTTGTAGTTGTTTTGGGGTTTTAGGGGTAGTTTATACGTTAGTTGCATTTTTACCCAATGAAATCCATTACCGTTGCCGGGTACATGTTGTCGTATTTGTTAGTGAACCCCGACAAAAAGTGAATAGATTTCAAGTGTTCCAATTCTGCTATGTTTTAGATATTTAATTGTGAGTCAGGTAATAAATATTACATTCCATAAAGTTTGTTTCTCTGGGCTTGCCGAACATTGTGTGTTGTTGTCTACATTCAACACTCTGCATAATAAGCGAGTGCATTTCGTTGTCATGGTTGTGGGGTTCACTAACTTTTGAGCACAACTGTATTTTAGCCAAACCAAATTTTAAAAATTCAATGTTTTGTGAGAAAATGTCCAATTCAGGCAATGAATTAAAATCCACTTAAACATGCGTTATGACTGCAGAGACAAATCACCCCATGCGTTGTTTTTTTCTTGTCTATACTTTTCTTTTATTCGAATGCTTTATTCTAGGATTTTACGGATTTTGTTCTTAATAAACGTTGTTGTAGACGGTAGATACGATGCTTCAAAGTCAACCCCTTTCTACTCCCATTATTACTAATAGCAGTAGCAGCGTCATTACTTTTGTTAGTTGTAGTAGTAGAAGTAGCGGCAGCAGCAACAGTAGCAGTAGTAAGAGTAGCAATAGTAGTAGTAGTAGTAGTAGTAGTTGTTGTTGTTGTTTTTGTTGTGGTAATGGTTCGACTAGTAATAGTAGTAGAAGTATGGTAGCAGTAGTAGTAGTAGTAGTAGTAGTAGTAGTGGTGCTAGTAGTAGCAGCAGCAGCAGTAGTACTACTAGTAGTAGTAGTAGTAGTAGTAGTAGTGGAAGTAGTAGTGGTAGTAGAAGTAGAAGTAGTAGTAGTAGTAGTGGTAGTAAAAAAAATAGTATTCATAGTAGTAGTAGTAGTAGTAGTAGTAGTAGTAGTAGTAGTAGTAGTCATTGTTGTTTTTGTACTAGTAAAACGTCGCATTACTGGTGTAGTAGAACTAGTATTTTATGTTTCTGTTTTTGTTATAATTTGCCATTGGTATTCTAATATATCGCTCTGTTCAAAGTAGGAGCTGTAGAAGAAAAAAAAGAGGACAAAGAAACACATCTGATGTTGTCATCTCATGAACAACAAATGGACCTTATGATGTCTGCAAAAGTTTGAAAGGGGTGTCGTTTTGCTATTGCCCGAGGGTGTTGTTTATTTCATTGAAGAGGCATATGGTTTGAGTGTTCTTCAGAAATTAATGACCATTTCAATCAAAACAACCAGTTTGTTAGCAATACTTTATTTCAGCTCCTTTATACATAGTACAAAGTAATATGAGACAGGTACAAATTAACTGATCGACATTTTAAACGAAAAGCAGTATAAAAATAGAGCATATTTTATGTAAATGGAAATGATGAGTCCAACCTTGCAAAGCCTGGATCTCCTTCGAAGAAGTAAAAATAAATAATTGGGAACTTAAATAGTATGTATGAGTATATATGTATATATATATATATATGTGTGTGTGTGTGTGTGTGTAAAAACCTATATCCAATTGAAAAAATATGTATGCAAATATATATAAATATGTATATAAATTTGGAATAAAACGTATTAGAATTTGATGCTAATATTGAGACTTGGAATATCTTACTGTGTAATGTTCAAAATCATCATACGAATACCTATGTTTAAATATGTGACTATGCTATCATCATTCTAGAATACAATCAATTTTAATATCTAGTCGTAATTACGTCATAGCAGTCGTACGATTGGCTACGATTTAAAACTAATTTGGCCTTTACTCCAATATAAAGGCTTGCAATCTTTAAAAATGGTTATATTAGTATTCTTTCAAATACTTTTAACCTCAAATAAAATGATATATTCCTTTCACATTTTCAGAAAATTAGCAAAATTTGATTTGTTCAAAAATCGGATCGCGAACAGTCGTAAGGTGTGCGATGGCCTTAAAATACATGTTCGGTCAACATATTTTCTTGATATATGTATATTCATGCATTCACTGTTTTCTTGACAATTCAGTATGCTCATTTTTGTTTTCAAATGACATTGTGCAAATGTCCTAAAGAAAACATGATGACATTGATGGACTTTTATATACTTGAAGTTATGATCCGATCCATTGTAACTCTCTGAAGACGGGACAAAGATTTGTATTTGTTTTATTTTTAAAATAAGAAAGAGTCACCAGTCGATCGTAATGTCACTTGTAACTTAAGGACTGCTTATGAAACATACACCAGGATGCCCAGTTGGATTGAGAGCCATTTTAGAGAACTGCAAATTGATCTATTGTGCATTAGGCGAGACAAGCTGAAGCATTATTGAAAGTGTCAGCGTTTCTTTAGCTGCGCTATTTTTTTAATTTTTTTTTCGTTAAGTTCACTAGCTGTTACAGTGGTCGCTGCGAGACATGATAACTGTAATTACTAAGTGCCAGGCTTGATTTCAGTCTAAATACTTTCATTTTATAAAGTTCATATGCAGCGGTTTTACTTTTACTTTTTAACGCGGATGATCTGCTTCACGGAAGGTACATTGAAGACTTTGAAGGTATGATAGCACTCACATTAACTACAAAGGCAGTGAGATCACTTTCTCCTAAATGGTGACGTCACAGAGAGAAAAAGTTCAACCTCGTTTAAGATTGTTAGCCCAGATTCACATCAGGGCCTCGTCTAACAAGGAGTTACGATTGATCCAATCCATCGTAACTCTTTGGAAATCCATCAGTGTCATAATGTTTTTTCTACAGGAAATTTGCACAATGTCTTTTGTAAACAAAGGAAAGCACCGCAGATTTTCAAAAAAACAATAGATGCATGAATATACATCATAGTTAGAAAATATTTTGAACAAACATGCATAGCAGATGTTGATGTTGTTGGCTTTCAATAGTTGCGATTGATTGGATCAATCGTAACTCATTGTAAGACGGGGCCCTGATGAACACTAGTATAGAGTTATATATTCACCATCCCTATAAAGGCAATGTCGCAATGCTCGAAAATAACAGTAATGTAACATCCGTCTTATATATGTGATCACTATCATGACACACTAAGGAGACCAGCGTAGAGAATGAGTAGCAATGTTCCCATGATAGAACATTGTGGAAATCCCGTGACAAGAGAAAATCATCGGACAGTTGATGATTTTGTTCAAGGTAGGGACTGAAGTAAGATACCGTTTATTTCAAGATGCTTCCTAAACACTATATCTACCCGTAACAGAGAGAGAGAGTAGGATGTACGTGAAAGCAGTTGTGTTTTTGTGTGTTATAGAGACAGAGGGGTCTGTGTGTCGCTGTTTTGAAAATTTGTACCAATCAGGTTATTAACTTTTGCTGCCAGCATTGCCAAATTCAGCTGTAGCTTCACCACATAGTTGGATTGTCACTGCAAGCGCGCAAACCACTACACATGATTAAAATACCATCATATGGAATATTTTGTAACAACTATAAACATAATATAATATTTACAACATATTATATCAACAAGTCAAGGTTTTCAAGTCCAGCTGCCAGAGAAAGGACATCAAGGTGATGAACATTAGATTGTCTTGACTGATTAAGGTTTTGGTATTGAGGAGCGTTGTGGCCCAGTGGATTATTCTCCGAACTTTGAAACAGAAGGTCGTGGGTTCAAATCCCAGTCATGGCGTAGTTTCCTTCAGCAAGAAATTTATCCACATTGTGCTGCACTCAGGAATTTATTCCTTGAAATGCCACAGCGCTGTAAAAGGCTGCGGGGATAAAGCCAGGGTAATAATATCCAAGTCCTTTGGAAGTGCATAGATACGTTATTTATAATGTGTTATGCGCTATACAAGAACTGACTATTATTATTATTATTGTGGCAAGTTGCTTCTTGAATTGTTGTAACAGGTCCATTAAAAATATAGCGTGATGGCAATGACGCAAATACTGAGTGACTCATAAAAGCTTTCAAGGGCAGCTGCGAGAGACAGAACGAACATCAAGGCAAGGAACATTAGTGTTTCCTGAGTTGCCGGTACTGGGCACGCTGATGGTACCGTTGGTGATATCACGTGATCGGCAGTTACGCAACACCACGTGACTATTCAAGGTTTTCAAGTGCAGCTGCGAGGGAAAGAACGTCAAGGTATGGAACCTTCAGATCATCTTTCATGGACTGGTAGAACGCCTGTGGTACGGTGGTAAGCTGTTTCTTGAGCTGAAGCAACTGAGTTCCGTTGATGGATTTAAGCGCTTTGTTGCGTGATGTGATGTTGTTCGCCGCCAGCCAATCCTGGACCCTCTTTGAATCCCACCCGGGTACTTGGGATTCTGTTGGAGGTGACTTCGGTTCCTGTTCCGGCAGTTGTGACCCTATCAAGAAAAAGGAATGCACTCAAAATTAGAATAGCTGTATCCGACTTTGCACCTATGAAAGTATTGGAGAACAGGTAAAGAGAAAACTAGGCATTTTTCAAAATATCTGCAATGGGAAATCGCTAGTATTACGTAAATACAATGATACAGAGGTAGAAGAAATTATTGATAAACAGTTAACTATTGTATGAATAAAATGCAATAGATTTTATTTCTATATGTTATGTATGTGTGTGTGTGTTTTTGGCACTCTCCCATCACATACATAATACATGTGTTTAATTCATCCCGGTTCAATGTCCATAAGCATACGCTGTGGAACAAGTTGGTAAAGGGGGAGGGGCTATTGCATTTCTCATCAACGTACTTGTTGAAACCCGACCATTTCAAAACTTGACCTGAGCTCCGTAACACAAAGATTAGCGATCAATCGCAAAATGCACTGACCAATCAAGATCAATGTTACACGCGCACTTTAGTTTAAAATACTGACCAGGAACCAATCAGAAGCGTTCTTGCATATTTTCTATTCATCTCCAAGCGTTGTGTTACGGGGCCCAGATCGTTAATTTCAAATTGAACATTTTACATTTTCCCTCGCGTACAGCTCGTTCCTCATTGGTTTTTTGTTAGGAAAGGCTGGGAAATAGGCTGATTCAGATTCACATACCTATCGTTGTAGCATCCACCTTCTGGATTGTTTCTTTCTGCACAGCGAATTCTTTCTCTATGATGCTAGGAAGTACTTCTGAGACGAGCTCTGCTTTTTGAACGATGTAGTATATCTTCCCGGCCGTAATACCCCCTAGCCAGCCAGAAGCTTTGAAGTCGGGCCTAACTTTTACTGGAATGATCTTCTTCTTGCATTCGTATGCATAAGACGCTTCTGAAATTATTAAATGAGAGACTTTGAAATAAGTAGGAACTTTCAATACGTATACGTTAATGATGCATTTGGAAAGGGGTCAACAGTGACTGTACACGTCAGTAGCAGGCATCCTTTTTTTTTCATTTTGGAATATTTCCACATACTCAGTAGCGTAATGAACCCCCCCCCCCCCCCCCCCGCGCAAAAACAAAATTGATGGGGGTCAGATATGGCATTTCATGGGCAAAATTCATAAAAATATCAGAACTTCAAGTACAAAAAATCAAATTTTGGAATAGATTTTGACATAATATCCAGAAAAAATATATCTCACCCAACCTCTCTTTACTTTTCTTTCCTGTTATCATTTTTGTCTAGGTCGTCGGTGAAAAAAAAAATAATGGGGGAAGCACCCCGAAGGGCCCCCTCCCCCATCTGTACGCCACTGCACTAACAATACAGAGCTGGTATAGTATAGGGTGTTATCTTACTTTGCTGTTGAAGTTCCTATTATATGTGATCTGTGTTTGTTTCTGGACCAAATTGTTGTTCTTTTTAATTACCTGCCATGCGTTGTTGATGAGGTCGATTGCAATAATGATGAAGATGATGATGGTGATGATGATAATGATGGTGATGATGAAGTTGATGACGGTGGTGATGATGTTGATGACGATGATGAAGATGATGATGATGAAGATGATTAGGGTGATGATGATGATGATGGTGATAAGGATGGTGATGGTGTTGGTATGATGATGTTGTTGCTGGTGGTGGTGATGATGATGATGATGATGATCATGGTGATGGTGACAATGATGAAAATGAAGATGATGTGATGTCGACTGAGATGATGATGATGATAATGATGATGATGATGGTGATGATGATAAAATGATGGTGCTGACGATGATAATGGTCATGGTCATGATGATGATGATAGTGATGATGATGACGGTGATAATGATAATGATGGTGGTAATGATGATGATGATGGTCATGATGATGATGATGGTGATTGCAGTGATGACTGATGTTGATCGCGATGATGATGATGATGATGAGTGGGAAAGGAAAAAATTATCACCTGTTCTGCAGTCTTGACTGTCCTGGTAACCACTTGTAATACAGGCAATTATCATATCAGCATTCTCTACAGCTTCTGCCATCGCTCCAATTTTATCACCCACTGAAACAACAACAAAAATGTAACATAAATTATGTGAAATTTGAAAGTATTGAAGAGAAATTGATTTTTGAAGAGACAACCACAGGTAGGAAAATGAAATGTAGAATAATAGAAAGAGAAGGAGGAGAAAGAAGATGATGATGATAAAGAAGAGAAAGAAGGAAGGGGATATGGGTATAGCGAATTTAGTTATGAATAGATGGCAATAAAGGCCGGGGTGACATAATTCCTGACACGTACATCTAAAAAGTTGTTCTTATTTTACATTATGACTTCATAATGGATTTCATGATTGATCTGGGGCCCATAACATAAAGTTCAGCAATTATGGTATAAAATGTTGTTACGGTTGATTTCATTGACCTGAATGTAATGTTAATTGTGAAAATCAGGCGTATAATTGCTAATCTTTGTGTCAAGGGTCCCTGGACTTACTCATATGGTCCTCATCCATCCATACAGCGTATCCTCTCTTTCGAAGCTCATTCTTGAACTCTCTCATCACAGGTTTGGACGGGTGTTCCCATTTGTAACTGAGCATGATGTGTCCAGTTGACTTTGCAGTGTCGGGTGGCGCCCTCTGCGGTGACCCATCGTCGGTTTTCTTGCTCTTCAGGTTTTCGGGAAGTCTGGATTCGTAGATCTCGAAGAGAGCTCCCATGCAGGCAGTACGGAGTTTTTCGTGCTCACTCTGGGAATACTCGGTCAGATCTAGTAAAGTGATTAAATTCGTATTTTTTTAGCCATAAACTATAAGGAAACTAGCGCTTTGTGCATAGGTTTCCAATTTCTTTTAGTATTCCCTTGCCTTCGAATTAATATAAATAAACGGGATACACCATATAGGTTAGTTATTACTCATGGTGTTCCATTTTCCTGGTTTATCCAATTTAGATGCAAAGTCTAATTGCCGATGGATCACTAGTCCAGCTACTTGTTTGATTTTAATTGTTCATTATACGTATATACAAGGCGTCTTTGCCGATTATTTTATCATAATAGTTTTCAATGTTAGTGTGCCAATCCATAATATTTTAAAGGTACTCACTGTATATGATACCCTGGAATTTGCGAAGTTTTTCTTTATTTTCTTTGAGGAATGCCAGTCTCCAGATGGTATTCGCGGCAGAGGTCTTCTCTTCGTTGGTACATTTTGGTTTGAGCAATTTCCCGAGGAGGTGGATCCCACCTCTTGTAACAATGAGCTTTTTGTTGTTATCATTAATGGCTAGCTCTTCTACGGATTTCACGAGTTCTTCTGCATTTAGACTTATTACGGTGACAAAGTTCTTCTTAGATGTTTGTCTTTTAATTGAGGACTTGTGGTCTCGATTTGAGAGGCATTTCCTAAGAAGAGACAATAGAAAAAAAATGCATTTGGTATTGGTGGATAGCTTGTCGGCTTCTTCTTTCTTGACTAGCTTAGCCAACGTCATGAACGCGATTGTCTGGGTGAGGCTTCCTCTTGACTCGCTAAACCTCTGAAGAGCAGGTACGACTCGGTGGTGGCTTGGAGCCAACGCCCGCACTCTCATGCATGAATTGTAAATTACGTTCATTGCATCGAAGACTAGATTATTTACCCATTTATTTCTGGACTTTGAACCCTCGATCAGATGTAAAAACCAGTCCGATATCAACGCAAGGCACCCGTCCTCTTCCATTTGCAGACAGAAGTAATCGGATTCATCGGTGAAGTTCCAACTGGAAGCTAACAGTTCAATATAAAACGTAAATATTGTTTTCTTTTGGGGCGTCAATTCTTCAGCATCAGCATCAGCATCCTCAATCTGCTGTAACAATTCCCCCTTTGACCATCTATAGCTAAAAATTTTGCAGTAATCCGTGTCAATGGCCAACCCGTCCGCGGCAGCGTTGCGGTCAAGGTTCTTGTTCCCAGAAACTTTGTTGATACCCCTCATGTGCCCGTTGCACGAGTCACATGGGAAATTGTCACATTCCTGGATGTGCTGGATACCTTCTTTTACAGGGATAAGACATTGTTTGATCTCCTCACTAAATTCCTCGATTCGTTTTGCCTTTGCAGCTGCAGAGTCAACATGCAGAACGTTTGAAATGTCGGACAGGGTGTCAGCGGGAGCTGCCGGGTTGGATGGCTCAGTTATTAATTCCGGTGCCACTGGACCACTGTCCGCTTCATCGCGGCCTCCTACTTCTCGGCTAGCGTTTGAGTTTTCGACAGATGGAGGTTCTGCGATCTTTTGCACTGTTGGAATCCTTCTAGCACTTGCAGAAGAACCCATCTTTAGCGTACGTCACGAAACCTATAAAATCGTAGGAAAAAAAAAGATGAACAGAAAGTTATCATTATTCATTAAGGTAGGCCCTAAAAAGTTGTTTTTTTTTACCCCACCCCCTTGACCTTTTTTCGAAATGCCCTCCTCTTGCCTTGAGATACCTTAAAGGCAAGTCCATCCCAAAAAAGTTGGATTGGTTAAAGAGATTAAAAGGAGATGGCAAGATCTCGGATCTCGGCATGTCTTTTAGAAGAAATGATCAGATGGCAAGATCTTGGATCCGAGATCTTGCCATCTGATCATTCCTCCAACATGAAATAGACATGAAGAGATCCGAGATCTTGTCATCTGAGCATCTCTTCTATAGGATGTAGACATGAAGAGATGCAAGATCTTGTCATCTGATCATCTCTACCATGCCAACGGGATGTAGTCATGGCGATCGAGATCCGAGATCTCGTCATCTTATTCTTTTTCCTAAGAGACGTAGACATGACGAGATGATTATACGAACATCTGGGTGGCACTTTTAAGCTTCCATAGCTTCGGCCTACTGGAAATCTGGATGACCAATGATGTTGTTATCAATTACCGTAAATTCAATCAGTACAACAACGTGACAGAAGTCTACACAAAATACATTATCATTAAAGATAGAAGAAAATGTGTATTAAATACATACCATTACATATCTTATATGGAATGGCTTCATTCTAGCAGCAAAATATATTGCATTCCTCGCTGTTTAGACCCATTCCCTTATCATGCTTATGTACAGTATATTGGTTGCATTGATGATGAGCGTTTACAAATTGGCGAACTCTCTCTTCACGAAACGCATTCGTCTATGCACTGACAATAGGAACGCTGGTGTATATTTATCACTTGGCAACGAAATGCGGTACGACGTTGGCCAGCGCCTTTCGGTTTCTGGACACACTGGATAAATCTCGCGATGCCGTTTGCGTTAATGAAGTTCATTACTACGCGTTTACATATATCATGTCGGTTAACGTTAATGCATAGGTATAGTATTATCAACAAAATTTCAGCGACAAAAGCAGTTGTATCCTCTTGAATGGTTATCAACATTTTGTAAATCTATTTTAATTTATAAAGAGATAGATCGTTCTCACTACCATAATGATACATCACAACCATAGTCGTTTTCATCGTTTTTTATAAATTCTTTTTTTTTTGTTATTGTTTTCATGGTTTTGGGGGTTTGGGTGTAGTTTATACGTTATAATTGCATTTTTACCCAATGAAATCCATTATCGGTGCCGGGTACATGTCGTCGCATTTTAGTGAACCCCACCAGTATTAAAGTAAATATATTTCAAGTGTTCTGCCGTATTTTAAAACACAAAATGCACGTGAATAATTCACGTGCATTTTGTGTTGGGGTTTACTCATACTTTGGAGCACAACTGCAATTTTAGCAAATCCCTGGATGCAAACGTTCAAAGTTTTCGTGAGAAAAGGTCCGATTCAGGCATAGAATATATCACAAATTTGTATTCAACGGCTTACAAAGCACTAAAATTTGCGTTATGACTGCATAGATGAATCATTCCATGCGTGAATTATTTGTGCAGCGCAGCAGCGGTGAATGTATAAAAATTGACCCATCCACCCTATTTCCAGATTTTGGGCTCATGAGGGTAACATGTGCGATGTCGGGTATTTACTAGAACGTCGAAAATAGTCTGCAAATGCAGACTCATTTTTGACACTTTAACTAATCATACACTGTCTAGAGTCAAGACTAGACGCCAAATTCTCTGTCTGTGTCGAATAAGAGCCAGCCACAGTGCTTTGTCTAGTCTCACTAATTCAGACTATGCACTGTTAAAATAACCCTGATTTTACAGAAAAAAAAGATTTAGCAGAAAGCTATAATAGAATCATTCTGAAAATTCATAAAACAGGGATTTTTCTGCAATTTAACAGAACAAGTCTTTTTAAAAAGGAGAAAGGGTGTGTACTTTAAGGAAATGTGTAAGGTTCCATACACCAAATACCAATTTCCTGTAATCTTGTAAGATTACAGGTGTTCTCGAGACTCTGCAGGAACTTTTTTTATTTTAAGGATAAATTTTCTAACAGTGTGCAATATGCATTATGCGAATTGCAAAACCGAGGGTCTGTTTCTGCACACTACGTCGACCCCAACGAAAATTGTATTCCAGTAAAAAAGAGTAAGACCAAAGGGACACAGCGCTGAAATTTTCAACATAGTCGGGTGTAAAATAAAAAAGTTATTACAATTTCAAATTTCGTTTATCTTCACAAAACATACATATGTACAATAATTATGGAAAGAGGAGAGTAGATGGAGTCACTCACCATATTACATTGATTTTGTATTTCATTTTTTATTATTATTCAATAGCTCGTTTTACACAGATTCGATAATAACACGATTTTTCATCACTTCACCGTAGGTTTAATACATCAATTGCCATCCACATGTCATGATGAGGAGAAAATCAAGTTATTTCATACTTCTATTTTCATATGTATGATGAAGTTAAAAAATAAACAAATGGTGAGTGAATAACGCCATTGTGAATAACGTCATTGCCTCCCTCATTTGCATACCGATGTATTAATAACCGCTTTGTAAGGTTAACCAAAGCTTCTGTCAGCTTGTCGTAACGTGTCTGTTTCACATGCGTTTTTTATGACATTTTTAGAGTGGGGCTTTTTTGTCTCGTTTTATTACAGTCATTTTAGGGAGAGGCGGGGGTCAAATAAAGTGCATGTAAACTGAATAGTCGCACCTCTCCTTCTTTCTTTCTCTCTCTCTCTCCTTGTATCTCTTTCCTTCTCTATCACTCTCTCCCTCGTTTTAACCTCACATTTTCCCCGGCATTTTGTTTAAGCCCGTCACTCTAACAACTACTGTTTAAACTTTTTCAACGAATTGTTTAAAAAGTTTAAACAATTACAAAAAGTTTAAACAGCTTGGTAGAGTGACAGGCTAAAACAACGTGCTATTTGTTTTACAGTGTAAAACTGCTAACAAGGAATAAAACATAATTTTGTTGCAAATAAGAACTTTATTAAAATATATTTCAGTGAGATCCACAAACAGATCGTAAATTGGAATGCTCTTGGATATCTTCATTCAGCTTAATGACACATATACAAACTCAAGTATCGAAATTGGAACATTTTGGTATTACCATCAAGAACAAATTAATGTCAATTATGAAGCTCATGATAACAATGTCCATCAAACACAAAAATACATAGGTCAAAAATCAAATTTTTCAACAAAATAAAGATCTGGAGATACGAAATGAAACATAACGAATTATTCTTAAGCTAAACTAATGCTTTATATGTCTTTAAATAAACTTATTGGATTTCATGTAAAGCAGAGAACCCCGTGCTTTCATGAAAAACTGTAGACAAATCTTAATAATCATCGTAGACCACTTATACGATTGATTGCATTGACTACAATGTACAATTTATCGTCAAAACTTCAAATTTAAGTTTTAACATATACCAGGGAGAGTTAACAGAATAACAGTATAACAGAAAGTTCTTTCTGACGAAAAGTTTGTTGTAAAAATAGCAGAAACTTAATAAGTATTAAATATAATAGGAAATTTTCCCACATTGTGCTGCACTCAACCAGGTGATTGGTAGATGGGTAACGACAGGAACTTATTTCTTGAAACGAATGAGCGCGTAAAAGTTGCTCTAAAAGCAAGGGTTATTATACTGAATTGATGTAAATCTATAGGGTAAAGTAAGACGTAAGTATAAGTAAGAAAATTAATGTTAAGCGCTATATAAGCAAGAATAATGCTTATTCAGTTATTGGTGAAGGTTTGAGGAAAATCCATCAAAGATTAAGAAAATAATTAGAATTTGAGCTTTCTTTTGTGATGACTATTTTTTTTGGAGCGGGCTTGAACTGATTTGTCTATCGAGTTACTGAAGGTACAACAAAGTTTATTTTCAATTTTATGAGTTAATGATATTTCTTTTATTTTATACCATACATTATGTGGGAACACTGCTCACATATGATATCACAAATCAAAAATTAAAACTCCAATAACTTGTTAATTCTTCGATGGATTTGCCTCAAACCTTCACCACTATTTTTATTTTTTATGTTATTTTTTCTGCTATTTTGACAATAACATTTTGTCAGTGTGAATGTACATCTTAAAACAAATCAGCCAAATTGACTAGACCATTAGTCAGCTGGGTGCAACTGATATGTATTGTGACATTTCTGACATATGTTCTAGTCAGAAATAACTATGTTCTAGTAAAATACGACTAGAAATAGTCAAGTGTGACTAGAATAACAGTTGCACCCAGCTGACCATATTAACTAGTCATGTTTTACTGATTTGTTTTTTAGAGTGTAGCAACCGAGTGTATTGTAATAAAACCTTTGAGTGTTGAACTAACACCGTAGATTCAGCACCAGAGTAATGACAGATGTGGTCCTCTCTGTATGAATTAATTGACACCGCAGTATTTGCCATGTAGCTTTTCTGCTGACACCCCCCTCGCGTAGCCACCACGAACTTTACATATACATGCAGGTTGTGTTTCTCGTCTCATCTATACAATACTTTAAATGTTTAAGGAAACCACATCTGTTGGAAAGAACACAGTTTCCCATATGGTGTTCCACAGTGTGTTCACACTGTGGAACATATTGAGAGAATTTCATCACTGTGGTTCACATATTAGTTGACCATGTGAACAAGCTGTGAACAGTAGCACTTTTGAGGTGTCTACAGTGTGAAAGTATCGTCACACTGTTGAATTTGGGTATGTTAACACTGTGAATAATATTTTCACGTAGTCCAGTATGTAAACACAGTGTGACACCGTGTTCGTTCCAACAGGTACACTATAAGCGATTTTCAATAAGCGGTTGTCCGGTCATCCAGCGATCCGAATTCTAAATAAAGTCGATGCATTTTCGGCCTATGCTGCTAAAATAAATCTTCATAACCAGGTCCCCATAAAATACCTAAAGCCGTTGGTCATATTTTGTTGATTAACCAAAATTATTCGAGATTTGCTAGCACTGAGTTCAAATAGCCATCCCTATCTACCCGCTAAAATGGAATGTTTTCGAAACTCTGGCCAGAAAGAGAAACACTAGTCCAGGCACTTAACACTTTTTTCTCGACTATCTTCATAATCATTGAAACATGACGTCTGCATATTCTAAAATTATTGCTTGATAGTAAATTTTGTAAATACACATATCTATCGCCATAAACTCAATTGCCCAGTATGCTCTGAACTCGGGTTTAAAGTAAGCTCTTTAAGTGCGACACTGACAGAACTTTAACAGCAGAGATTCGAATAATCAACACATTTGGCACTCATTTCATCCACAGCTGTCTGGGAATAATAGCACAAATTATCTCCTTTACCATTAAATCACGAAAAAATGGCCTAATAAAAAATTAGAAACAAACAATGCCAACATCATTTTTATATTTTTCAATTCCAATAATTTTTTGCTCAATCTTAGACCATGGCATTGGTTAAACCAAACTTGAGATTACGGTCCCTTTGATTCACAATACATGAAGTTTAGATCACAAGGTTATTCCTTTCACAGCTTCTCCAGTGCTGCGGCCAGGGAGAGCACCTCCATATAGGGGACCTTCAGATCTTCTTTCATTGATTGGTAGAATGTATCTGGAGCCGTTGCGAGCTGCTTCTTTAACTGCAGCAATTGCAACCCTGTAAGGTTCTGCAAACTCTCGTTTGTTGAGCTGACGCCGTTGGATGTGAGCCACTGGCGGACTTTCGGCGGATCCCAGCTATCGACTTCCGGTTCCGTTTCAACTTGGCCGCTGATTCGTGCACCTGAGAAAGGTCGAATATTGTCATCGAAGGAAAGTGGTTAGGAATAGTATTTCATAATAATGTAAGCCTACAAAGTGATTTTCTGGTTAAAGTAAGCCCAGATATGAAAGTTTGGCATATGTTTCTTTAGTTTGGTTCACTTGGTTTTTTTTTTTTAAATCCATAACAAATGGGTAAATTATATGAGCCGTTATACCTACTGTCTGCTTTGTCAAGATCAAGTATTTAAAAAAGTACTGATAAAACTAAATCCAATAAATCTGTTAAAATTTGTTTAGACATCTTTGATTTGTTTATCCATATTTATGACCAAATACTGTTAACAATTGACGTTGAAGTGCAAAGGACCACAAAATTGAATATTCATTAAAAAATGCATAATCATGCGTAATCATGGTGAGTGAAAGTTCAGAATATATAAAGAGGTTCTTTAACTTGAACTCGGTATCTGGGAAAACGGACGCATCAACGGTTTGCGAGGAAGGTAGCAATTACCATTATGACAGTGTTGTTAATGAAAATTTTGGTTATGATGACGATAATGATGGTGATATATGTTCAATTTATTATGAGGACTGACGATATCTAGTTTACTGTGCAAACAGTTCACTCGAGTTTAGGGGGTCTGAATGCGCAGCCTACAGTGACTTTGAAACAGAAATTTGTATGTGCTAGTCTTGTGTGAAGACCCACTTGGGGATCAAAGTTTCAATCATCATCTGTGCCTGCAGACTAAGCGATATCCCTAAACAGAATTACGAAGGAGCTAGTGCACCCTCACCTGCTTGGGCATCTGGATTCTTCTGCAGCTCCTCCTCAATCTCTAGCTCAATGATCCTTGGAAGCTGTTCGGGCACCTCGTCTACAGCACGGACAGGGTAGTAGATCTTTCCGGCAGTTATACCTCCCAGCCAGCCTCTCGCCTTGAATAGTTCGTTCACCTTGACAGGGACAATGCGCTTGTTGCAGTCATAGGCGTACGTAGCTTCTATGGATTCAAAGCAAGGGAAAATAAGAAGTATTGGGGAAAGTATTGAGAAGCTGAGAAACAAACATTTCATCGTGAACAAAGCTATCTTAACCGGTCCCGCCAAAGCCACCATCAGCCAAAGAGTAGACAACAGATTGCCGGCAGTGTACGCGAACAACAAGTCACCGCCCTGTGCATACTGAAAGCCAGGAATAACCCCAAATCAGACAAGAAGCAGACAACCAGCGCTATTACATATAGAAGCCAATGGCCCTCTAGATAGATGGCCGGGCCGATGCCCCAAAGTATGTACGTTCTTCATATTCCTAACCTGGAATAAAATTCGGTCTTAGCACAGTAAACATCAGGGCCCCGTCTTACAAAGAGTTACGATTGATCAAATCAATCGTAACTCTATGGAAATCCATCAGTGTCAAAAAAAATTTCTACAGGAAATTTGCACAATGTCCTTTGTAAACAAAGAGAAGCGCAGTGAATTTTCATGAAAACAACGAATGCATGAATATACATCATAGTTAGGAAATATTTTGAGCAAACATGCATAATAGATGTTGACGTTGCTGGCCGTCCATAGTTCTGATTGATCGGATCAATCACAACTCTTTGTAAGACGGGGCCCAGATCTCATTCTTTCAGAATGCCGCTCAATGCCTTCAAAAGATTGCACAAAGGCACTTTTATTCACGAAGTTGTCAATTCCTAAACGATTTTTATTCTACTTCTTTTAAAGGGAGAGTGAACTTTGTGTGGTCTCACATTGACTGTATATTATAGTCTTAAAAAATATCTACTAATACTACAGAGGATGAATTTACCTTCATGTATAATTGTATTTGTATAGAGAAACTAAAATGTTTTGAGAGGAAAAGTAATATTTTTACTACTTGGTGACATAATTATTGCGGTATAAATGAATTGATTATCTAATTAGCTTGTTATCCTTCACGTGGGTCTACATTACAAGACTACACAAGCATTATGGGTCAGGAAACTGACCAGTTATGAGTAGTTGAGGACTCAAGATGGCGCTATTGGTTCGTATCTGCTTTAAGTCTGAACTCTAATGAGAAAATTATTATTTTACTCCTTATAGCCCTAATAATTCAGGGATAAAAATTATTTCATATGTTTCATTGAAAGTAGGTTCAAACACTGGCAGACCAGGGGGGGGGGGGCAGCCAGCCAGTGCCCCCCCCCCCCCCCCCCCATGAGAGGCACAATTAATTATTCTTAATGTAAAAATGTTAAAAAATGTAAAAACGTTAAACAGAAGTGTGCCCCCCCCCCTTCTCTTTTGAAAGTGAAAACTCTTTTTTTTGCTTGTCAAATTTTTCCTAGGGAAAATGTACCCCCCCCCCCCTCCCCCCCTCTTCGGAAAATCCTGGATCCGTCGCTGGGTTCTCAAAGATTTGCAATCAGCAGCATGAAAATGACCGTCGATACGAACCTGTTCTGCAGTTTTTGCTTTCTTGGTAGCCCTCGGTGATGCAAGCAAGGATTAGGTAGGAGTTCTCAACGGCATTTGCCATCTTCTCAATTATATCTCCACCTGAAGTATTGTAAGAAATATATATACACACTTTTAATTATCTTATATTAAAATCAGACAAAATCTCAAACAGTAAGAATACTTTGAAAAATCCATTGCAATATGAATGGCCATGGTCGGTAATAGCTTGGTCACATTTGCTCTACGGCGGCCGTACGGCGAGTCGAAAACAGCCGTTTTAACATTTTTTGTACCAGCTACATATAGGTGGTTTGAATAAAAATGAATAAAACGGCTGTTATCTACTCGCCGTACGGCCGCCGTAGATCAAATGTGACCAAGGTATAAGGAGTAGAAATTGCCGATATCAAAGATATCTAATTTTTACGCCTTTTTATTAGTATTGATGTTCTCTAGCGTGATTGTGTCTTTGTGGTTTGTTGGGATTATATAATCGATCTACCCTTTACGGCAGGCATTAAATATATTGAATAATGTCATCACGTGACATGTTCAGCCTTCGCATTGGATGAATAACCATCATCATTTGTTTTTCAATTGGTACACCTGGAATTTCAAAATAATATGAGAATTTATTAAAGGCAAATGTTAAGTTTCTGTCACAGAATTCTGTCCATCATGGTTTGAAATATTAATTCCACCATTATGCACTCCTTTTTTTCATTTTTCACCCTTCCACATGGTTCTTTTTTTCAAACAGCATAATTACACTGTATAAACATTTACAATTTTTCAGACAAACAGTAAATAAACGTGGTATATACATAATTCCTAATACATAGACATAATTATAGTCAAGTTATGCACTCTGGTTTGCAATTATATCATTATTTTGCATAAGTGGATTTGATCTCTGTTGGTTTTGTTTTTCATCTGTCAAGCTTAGCACTAAGCACAATGTATACAGTGCACAGAAGAATACGACCACATGATCCCCATATTACATGAAGCCCCGGCTGCACGCGAAATAGTTAAGTCTTCTCTTGGTCTACTTAACACAAGATAAGCTATTAATCGATAATTTGAATTATCCATTCTGATTGGTTACTAATCAGTCTACTGAGCAAAATGCGCAACCAAGGATGATCTTGATAGGCCATTTTATTAAGCGTTCCTCGCTAACTTTTGTGTTATGGGGTCCAGGACAGCGGCTACACTTTTGGAAAGAATACTTGTTTAAGGTTCAAGATTCTAGGGGTGGGGGTATACTTACTCATTTTATCTTCATCCATCCATACATTATAACCCTTGCTTTTCAGCTGGTTCTTGATCTCGCTCATGACAGACTTTGAAGGCTGTTCCCATCTGTAGCTTATCATGATATGCTGCGATGGTTTTTCAGTCGTCGTAGAGGGCGTCTGTGAGGCTGTACTTGTCTTTGGTGTGGTCACCTCTTCGGGAAGTTTGGAGCTGTAGATTTCGAATAGCGCTCCCTTGCAAGCTCGATTGAGGGCAGGGTCGGGTCCACATGACAGGGCTATTAGTTCTAAAATGATAGAATAAACGTAAAAAACAGTATACTCCCGTCTGACCTTATAATTCCGCTTATGCCAATAATCAGGGAATCAATGTCATATGCCGAACAGAAGTGGGGTATTTATGTGAGTGTGTGTTTGGGTTTTTTGTTGTTTATTTTCAAGGCATCGCAGGTGTTTACAAATGAATCAACTGATGACGCAGGTCGTCTACTCTATGTAATCTCCAGTATTAAATTTCCGAGTTTTATCATCAATCTAATTAAACCAACTTTCATACTGTAACAAAATACGTCTCATAGTTTCACGTGAAAAGTGATCCAGGAAAAGAAATCTTTTCAGGCTTATGGTTTGCTCAAGTTGAACAGTTTATGATGAGAAAATACAATTGCATGCCGTTCTTTCTCAAAGATGCATATCTGATTGCGATTTTAAGATACTCCATTCTTCTTTAACCGTAATCATAAGAAGGCATGGTAATAACAATGATTGACTATCAATTTTAGTTTGCAGATGGCGATACCTAAGGCTATAGTTTAATAAAGTCTTAAATACCATCAGAATCTTCATCTAACCCCAAAATAATTCGTTAACTAGATAGCAACCATGATACATTCATGCATAAAGCATCATTCTTCGGATTCTTCATCATCAATTTTTTCTTCTCTCCTTGGTCTTTGACGTCTTCTTTTTTCTCTACACGTCGATAAGTGCTTATTAAAATAAAATATTATTGAGGCTTTGCAGAATTCATTGGTGTATTTTCTCGTGAGATTAATTCGTCAGACCCAAAACCAGGTTTGTATTGATTCTGTATGTTCAACCTTACCTTTGAGTACGTCGTGCTCTTCTCGTAGTTTATCCTTGTTCTCCTGCCTAAATGCAAGCTGCCAGATACCTTCTGCTGCATGTCTTTTCTCTTGAGATGTACAATCCATTTCCAGCATCCTAGATAGGATTGCGATGCCATCCGTCTCGGCGATAAGGCGTTTGTTCTCGTCATTGATGGCAAGTTGTTCGATACCCTGAACGAGCTCGATGGAAGACAGAGAAAAGCCTCTTCTGAAGGCGTCTGTACCAGTTTCCCGGGTGATCCGGATCTTGTGCTCGACGTTCTCCAGAGACTTCTTGAGAAGGGTCAGCAGGTTGTCCACGCAGGCAGCATTGGTGGTGAGCTTATCGGCTTCCTCTTTGTCCACCATGTAGGAGAGAGTCATGAAAGCACACGCTTGGACGATCAGGTCTTCTGAAGTGGACAGCCTCTCCAACGCTGGGACGATCCGTCGGTAGCTCCTTCGAATGTCGTCGATCCTCCTACAGCAGTTGTGCAGGATGTTTAGCACGTTGAAGACTATCTCTGTGGCCCATTTGTTCAAGGCGGTGCTCTGAAAGGACAGCATCCAGTCAACCAGTACTGCCAGTCCACCTTCTTCCTCGAGCTTCAGGCAAATTGCATCCGACTCGTCGGTGTAGTTCCAGGAGATTCCTGCCAGAGCCCGGTAGAAGTCAAATGACCGCTGCGCCTCCTTGACCAATGTGTCAGTGTCTGAAGCATTGATGAACATCTGCAACAGATTCTTCTTTTTCCAGCACGATACAAACATACGGGAGAAGTTCGTTCGGTCCGCCATCAGGTCACCGAGCCTGCCCTGATCAAGAGCAGAGTTGCCAGACGTCTCTTTGACCAAGACCATGCCACTCAGACAGGTACTACTGAGGATGTCCGAAGAGCTCTCAACGTGGTTGACAGCATTGACGATCACGTTGAAGTGTTCCTGGAGATTATCAGGAACCCCTTCCATGATGTCCTGCGTCGTTGAAGGTGTCGATTCTCCAGATCGGGGATTAATCCTATCCCGCAACCTCTGTATCCACCCAAACGGCATCCTGATTGTGTTTCGTAGAGCACTAAAGCCAATGATTACCAAGTTTCCCATCTACAATCATGCTCTAGCGGCAGTATAAAGTCATACTCTCGTCCTGTCCCAGTAACAGACGAAACGTCTTTATCTGCGGTTGGTTGGCGTTGCTGGATGGTACGTAACTTCCCAGCATTGAACACAATGACATGGAGAGAGTTCGTCCGCAATATATAATATAACCTCAAGGATTCTGTGAAATAAATAAATCATAGATGGCGAAATTATTTTGGAAACGTATTGCAACATACCAATAATTTCGAAATCGTTTCTTTAGCTTAGTCATATATACACTTTCACTTCCTGTTAATGTGACCGTGAACTTCTGGTATAGCTTCCCCAACTTATTCAAGACAAGTAAAACAAGTGGGTTGGGTTTCATTTGTTTAATGCTTTAATTTGAAGGTAGCGCCTATGTCAACGTGTTCTCCAAAATGTCCATAAAATCCTTATAGTTTCCAACAAGATAATCTAATATCAATTACTCCGATTGAGGAAAGTTTGCAAGAAAGCCCCCAAATGATTTTGTTTTTAACAATTATTTCATTTTTAAGAGACATGTATTAGGTCAAATCAGCAAGGAATAAATGATGATCAATTGGAAGTCATGATAGTCAAAATACAATATATCAACAAAACTAACCTAAAGATGAATGGAGACTTCATAGAATAAGAACTCATGACTTTTTATCATTTATAGCCTAATTGACTCTTTATGTTATTTTCTCCCGGTTTATCTAACTATTGTTTAATCTATTTCGATTTCGTCCAACAAACAAAGGCAAGGTCGTGCAAGAGCTCATTTGTATAAACAGATGACATAACTAGAAATCATACAAGAAGGAGAGGTGATGGAGTGCACATTGAAAGACAAAAAAACACTGAAAAAATCATAAAATTTACCAGCGATACAAAGAGGTTATGAAATTTCAACATTTTGATTGATTTCTCAAAATATGTGAATCCAGTGAAAAGCTATGAATGTCAAACGAAAGCACTATTTATGTTGCATTTTATTTACATGTATATAAGAAAAATCTTATTGTTGCTCTGACATGATAAATATGATGCAGATTGAATCACGGTGAGGTAATTGCAAACCGTCTTGATTTGTGCATAGCAACTTTATCGTCACTTTTGTGACTCTAAACTAATTTTTTAATTGTTGTAACGTTATTATTTTTTAAGTTGGATCTTGATATAATGTACATATTTATGCTTGCTTGATTGTACTCAAATGATTTTGCTTTAAAAAGGAAATGTGTTTCTATTCCAAGAGCATGAAGAGGGTTTTAAAAGGTCTTTCCAGGGTTCAACCACGATTTATTTTCCTGACGGGGTTAGACTACGATAAATTTAATTATATGCCACCGGCTCCCCCCCCCCCCCCCTCAAAAAAAGTGATAATACTAATAACCATAAATATAATAATAATAATAATAGCCAATTGTTTATAAAGCGCTTTTCCCAGAATGGCTCAAAGCGCGTTACAGCATATTATTAACCCGGTCATTGGATTCATTTAAATCCCGCACGAAAAGTGCACAATTTCCACTCCCTGGGGAGCATTCCTTGCATTCATCGCAGCCTCATTGTGGCGCTGGCAAATTCAAACATGCAATATCTTTCGCATATATAAATAGATTGTTATTTCATATCAAGATAAATAAAAAAATGAAATAAATAATATTAAGAGATAAAAATATTGAAAAGAATAAAAATTATAATTGATATAACAATAATGATAATCAATGGAAATTTGTATTAAGGTATTACGGGAAAATTATTGATATCTAGTAGATGATAAGGAGGTGAAACAAAACAATAGCAAGAAAGGGAATCAGCAAACGATTTAAAAAATAAAAGGATAAAAGTTAATAAGAAAGGAAGAGAGAATGAAAGAAAGAAACAAACAAACAAACAAAAAAGAAACAAAAGAAATAAAAAAGAAAGAAAGAAAGAAAGAGAGAAAGAAAGAAAGAAAGAAAGAAAATGAGGGAAAGAGAGAGAGAAAGAAAGAAAGAAAGAAAGAGAAAGAAAGAAAAAAAAAAAAAAAAAAAAAAAAAAAAAGAAAGAAAAAAAAAAAAAAAATGATAAAACGGAAACAAGGAAGTAAGTACAATGGTAGGATCGAACAAAAGGAAAATACACAATTAGGTCCAACAAATAACAAAAATTTTAAAAAAGGGAATGCACAATAAAAGTGTTTAACGTAAGTAAGAGATCTTAAGTAAAAGAAGAGAGTGGTAAACCGTTCAGAAGGGAAGAATATAACGTGTATATATTCTATGTACAGTACATATTTTTATTCTTCCTGCAAACAGATACTTGCACGAATCTATGTTTACAAAAATGTAGAAATTTGTGAAACAAAAGAAAGTAAGTGTTAATTTGAATTGAAAAAAATAATTGCATTGACGAAAGGAGGACTCATACATGTAACTTTAATTTCAAACAAATGTTTGAGGGGTTGTTGAATGTATATGCACCCGCTTAGCTCACCATTCTAACCCCGAAAATCAAACAACATGTAAAAGCCTATGTAAATGACCATCATTAATTTCTCTCCTTCAGGAAGTAATATAAGACTTAACACGAGCTTAACTTCCCTTTCGAAATTGAAACTGCAGTCTTCGTTACCAGCGGAATGATGGGGGCTTGGGGCTCTCAGCCCCCCCCCCCCCCCCCAAAAAAAAAGGTCCATGACAAAGGGAAAAGGGTTGAAATGTTATAGTTATCAGTTGAACATCATTTCTAAATCTATCATAGAATTCATATTGTCAGGTTTTAAAAAGGGCTTGAAGTTTTCTCGTTTGCGAATTTTGATAAATTTGTAACCAGTGCCAAATTGCGCTCCCTTGAGAGTTTTGGCTTCCTACACCCCCCTCCCCCTCCGAAATGAAAATACACATGTGTTATTTTAGATTTTAAAAATCATTGCATTTTTTTTTTTCAACATCATAGTTATAATGGAAGCTCCTTTGCCCGAAATCGAATTGAACATCCGATTGCCGGTTGGCGCCCTCTTCGCTCATTCCTAGATATTCCCGAAAAAATGCACCCTATCTACAGGTGACTCGAAAGCGGGGGCGGGGCCTCACTTGTTTTCAAAAAACGTGTACAAAACATTTAAAAATGCCATCTGATGTGATTTCTACATGGCTAGCCGGCAATTCCCCCACCACCCCCCCCCCCCCCCTTCAAAATTGTCCCGCGGCTCGATCCTAGACTGTCGCTAAAATGAGTGGCCTTTTACAGCCAGTCTAAAGACCAATCAATCAAACCAAACGAAAGTGATGACATCTGTTAATTGAGAACACGGTATAAGGGGGCTATGTAAAATCGAACAAATAATAATGCCATTAAAATATATTTAACACAGCATGCTTTAGCCATATTGCATAGCATCACTCATAGTCTTAAATTGGTTAAAGTGCTTTCTGATTCCGTTGCCCAAAATGCAATATTTTGGTCAAATATTTTTATAAAACTATACCTAATAAAATTATAGATTGTCAGGAAGCCTCAGGCTAAAGTTGTTATATTAATATTTTTGTTGTTCTTGTTCATGGCGTTTGCATTTTTATTTCTATTTATATTGTCACTGCTTTCTATTTTAACCAAAATTTTGAAATGATGATGATGATAAAGGTAAGCTGGTTAGGAAGAAAAATATGATATGCCCATATGATTACCCGTATATACTCAGATAAAGACCATATTCATGATATTTCCATCATTTTAATTCTAGTTTACAATTTGCTTCGTTTTTTCCAAATGTCATTCTAAAATATTATATAAAGGTTAGTTTACTTTTTATACTCACATAGCAAGCTTTCGTCCTAATTCTAAAATCAAGATTTTAGAAAGTGCAAGGCTACTTTAGAATAGGCCCTATACGTGTATACATTTTATTAACCGGGTTACTATATTAGTACAATATGTTATGAAGGGCTTTGAAAAAAAAATCTTACTCATCCGAGTCAACATCTAGAGAGAGGCGGATACACGAAAAAAAAAACAGAAAGAGCATCGGAAAGGGATGGGCTTCAAGATGTCCTTATACCACCAAAAATAGACATACAAATGAAAAATTAAGAGGTAACACCTTTTAGTAATAAACTATAAATAATAATCATAATAAAGAATAGGCATAATACTTTTCTAGTGCGATTTATCCAAAATACCCCCCCCCCCCCAAAAAAAAAAAAAAAAAAAAAAAAAACTGTATACATTTGTATAACCGCTATTACAAGTATTACAACATACGCTTTGTCACTGGAATTATGTTTGTTTCTTAGATATGGAAATAAAATAAAATGACATAATGTTAAAAGTTTAATATTGGTATACTCACATAGCTTCCCGATCTTTTTTTATTTTGGTCCGTCGCTGAACTAATAATTTCCTCCTTTCTCTGTCAGGAGAATCGGAGAGCCTCACTTCTTTATTAATGATATTTCTTCCATTCGGTGTCAAAATCCGTAGAATCTCTTCTGTCGTATCTGTGTATATAACTTCATTTCGTCAATAGAAACAATAGCCGTCGAAACTATACACACTAGTAGACCGTGATGAATGACACTTTCGACAGCAGCTATTACAAGCAATGACCGACTAGTGAATCGCATTGTAACGTCACAGTCACTTGTGCGTAACCGAATCCAAACCGAGCGATGAAAGCCGATGATATATCATTGGTAATAACATGGACATGTATGGTAATAACATGACAGTTTTGATCGGTACGGGGTTGGTTCCTGTGTGTGACCGTCCCATTGCATCTATTGGGTCTATTGCGTTCTATACGGATCCGGATTGACGGTGTAAACTTCTTGATTATCGTTTATTAATCATCTTATCATACCAGGTCTCTTTCCTGTCATGCGGATAGGGCAGAGAGCAGGAAGGAAAGGGTCGCGTTTTTATCAAAATAATTTCAGAAACGAGGGGAAGCCTGCATGATCAAGGAAATAAAATACAAGAGTAGTGTTTCTTGGAGTGCGGCAAGGCTTAAAAAGGAAAAAAAAAAGGGAATAGATTTAAAGGATGACATGAAAGTTCTTTCATGTTTATAGAATACACTCTACACAAATGTTGGGTACAGGTGCTCCATGAGGGTAATTATGTGTCCAACCAACATTGGGCATTTCTTTTGGGCATTTTTATCTATCCAGTGTGATGAACATTTTTCCCATTCTAAAGTAACTGCTGCTTATTTTGTTATCCTTCCTGGACAATATGCTTCAGGATTGGGTAAAATACTGCCCCAAATTGGTTGGACTCATAATTACCCTCGTGGTGGTAAAAATTTCGCCAAATATTTGTTACAGTGTACATGCGCATCCAGTTTCGCAAAGTTAGAAAGAAAAAAATGCTCCATATCCCATACCCTTTATTGTAGAGTTGTTGAAGTGAGGCGTGGAATAAAGTTGTATAAACGGGTGCCCCTTCTCTTCCCTTCCCTTCGCCCCCCCCCCCCTCTCTCTCCCTCACCCCCCCCCCCCCTTCGAATTATCTCTCTCTCTCTCGCCCTATTTCTGTTTCTTTCTTTCTTTTTCGTTTCTTTATTGTCCGTCTTCTCTTCTCCCTCTCTCTCTTTCTTCTGGATCTTTTCGACCATGATGCTTTCGATTGATACAATAATGCTATATTATTGGGTTTTTTTTTTCTTTCACTTCATAAGACAAACAGAAATCAAATGAAGAAATGTTTCCGTTATCATGCTGGGGTACTTTTCGGCCTGTATAAAATGCCCTTGAATTACCTAAAGGATGAAAGATTTTTGTTTTTGTTTTGTTGTGCTTTTAGATGATTTTTATCATTATGGTTCACCAATGCGAAACTTAACCAGAATCTCCCTCAAACATTCCCTCAAAGAAAAAAAAGCGCAGTATATAAATAATAATAATAATAATAATAATAATAATGGTACAGGAATTGGGGCTGTAGCTTTTCACCGCTTCTTTCTTCAGAAAACAAGTATTCCAAAAATGTGAAAATGATCATCAAAATGTAACTTCATGCATTTTCAGTCCCAACCTACCCCCAACTTAAACGCTTTCAAAATTGTTCCGCGGCCCTTGAGGTAGGCATATACCCAGTGTATATACCTGCAGAGTATGTTTATTACGATTTCCTAATCCCAAAGTCATTTGTGTATGGCCTGACAGGGGTTCGAACCCATGATTTTCCATTCATGAGGCTGCTTTGTCATCCATAAGCCGAGCCACCGGGATTCCTGACATTGTGCCATTATTAAAGGGATGGTCAAGGCTGGAGATATTTCTATCTCAATAAATAGAGTAAAAATCACAAAGCAAAATGCAAAAAAAATCATCAAATTCGGATAACAGATAACAAAGTTATTGAATTTTAAAGATTTGCATTATTCCGGTGAAACAGTTTTAGGCATGTCTTTATGAATATTCATAAGGTGGGCTGATGATGTCATATCCCTACTTGTTCTTTTGTATATTATTATATGAATTTAGGTTTATTCAAAAAATTTCTACCAAGAACTAAACTAATTGTTACCTTATTTAGATGCTCGTCTGGCAATATCTGATATCGATATTGTTTCTAAATATAACCCTTGAATTATTTGATTTTAATCTTTATTTCCATTTCCATAAAAGAGTTTTTTTAAAAAGAATGTATAATCTCCTTTACATGAGTATTAGGCAAGAATGTGATAAATAAGGAATTTTCTAAAGGGAGATGAACTACAATTTAAGTAATCAGTAAACGAATTAACATTTGAGTTTTATAATCACGAACAGGGTCGGTGCAAAATTGGGACAAAGAGCCCCCCCCCCCCCTCACCAACTTGATTTTATATTTCTGAAGAGGGATAAAAGAAAAGGGAAATGGGAAAACTGGGAAAAAAAGAAAGAGTGGGCCGTCTAATTATGTGTTGTCTCTATAATTCTATCGATAAAAAGCATGGCGTCACATATACGCCCCCCCCCCCCCATCGTTATATCCTGGCCCCTCAATGGGTGATTTCAAGTCTGGTGTTGGCCTTGGTGTTGGTGTTGGTGTTGAAATTTGGATTGCTTCCCCTAGCTCCAAAACTTATTCAGACTTTGTAAAACTGATCTAGATCACATTGACATCTCAACAACCAGTGAGTGACTTTTCGGGACCATCTTCATTTTATGTTTCGTGTTATACACTGCAAAAACTCTGGTGTTGATTTAACACCAGCCCGGAATCCATATATGTCCACACCAGAGAAGTGTTAAACAACACCAGTTTCGTTTTGGTCTAAAACCGGATAGGTGTTTATATAACACCAATTAGTATTAAAACAGCATCGATTTGATTCCAAACTGGTGTTGTTTCAATACTTCTCTGGTGTGGACATATATAGATTCCGGGCTGGTGTTAAATCAACCCGGGGTTTTTGCAGTGTAATCGTGTGAAAAAATTGACCTTACATCAACACCAAAATTTCAACACTGAACTTGAGATTAGCCAGTATCGTGCAATAAGAATTGCATTTTCCTGACTTGACACTACCTAACAATCTTAATGTCAAGAATTTCGACAAGGAAAAATCTCCGCAGTGGGTTTTTTTTTTTGGTTTTTTTTTCTGTTTTTGTTTTTGTTTAATACCTTGCGAATTTAGTACTTAATATAAACAACAATTCGTTATCTAGCCATTATGAACCAGTGATAGTTAAGTTTGGTATTTGGTCTTTATAAACCCGGAAATAAAATGGGTTTAAGGCGGATAACGGGTGAGCAACATCAAAGAGGTCAGAGCGGTAGTCTTGTATACCAGACGTGATAGTTAGGTTTGGTCTTTATTTCCGCATCAGGCCCGAGCGGAGCGGCGCCTGGGGTTCTCGATAGCGGGGCAAGACAATCTAAATTGAGGCGAGGTACAGTGGTCGGGTGGGCTAAGGCGCCAACTACACCAGCAAAGTCCGGGGTTCAATTTCCGACACAGCCCTTAATTGACCAAGGTATTTTTATCTACATTGCTCTTATACCTTGCATCAAATAAAATAAAACTGTTTGATGCAATATTGATTGATACCAATGTGTGCACGTGTAAAAAATAAAATAGAATAAAAGTGACGTCATAATAATCATATCTTCTCAATTGTATTATGACGTATTATATTATAGTTACAACACCTGGGTCCCATTTCATAAAAAAAGGCTTGCTCATAATAATAAATGCACAATTTCTATAACAAGTTTACTATCAGCCAATCATATTAAAGGATTTCGGTAGCTTACAACTTATTGTAAATTCGAGTTTTATGAAACGGACCCCAGACCTCTCATTTTTATACTCTTCTCCCTTCTTTCTTTCCTGTTCCCTATCTCCCCCCCCCCCCTCGTTCTGTCTTCTTGTTTTCTTGTACTTAAGAAGCATATGGGATGGTTAGCCCCTTCCCCTTTGGCCTCGACCCAGTGGTGATGGAGGAGGGGGGGGGGGCACGATGAGCATATAGGTGCAATGTTTGTTTTTTTTGATTTATTTGATATATCATTCTGATTTGTTTTTGTAGAAATTAGTTGAACTGATATTGTGAGCGCTTTGGACCATGTTGAAAAAGCACGCTATAAATATTGAGTACTATTGTTATAATTATTATTATTTGAAGATTATATTTTTCATTAATTGAAACCAGCCTGGCGTCATAGGATACCTTTCCCTTTCAGCAGGGATTAGTCATAATAAACAATACCACATCAATCAATTAACAAAGAGATGTATTTAATAATGCATGTTGTTTCGTTGTCGTTGATGTCTTTGATATGACAGTATAGAGTCCATGACTTTGGCTCCAATGGAAAATCTGCACGTTAACAAACATAAAATCGGATCGCCGAAACTAAAATAATGAACACTAATCCTTATCTTTACATAATTCTCAACCCAAAACGGTATTACAATCCCAACTCTAACCCTATGCCCTCTGAGATATTAAGAACGGAGAAAATGTCGCAGGAGCAAATGTCGTGTCACCACAAAAATGGAAGAAGATTTAAGGCAAGATTATTCCACATGTACAATCGAGTTTTCGCACAACTCTATCGTAGCAGTGGTAAGAAATGGAACAGCGCCACCTAGTGGGGAAGTTCAATACTCACTTGCGTTCCAGATTTATTTTTTTTTTTTTTACTACACTATGATAGCAGGTTTGTTTTTCTACGCAATATCGCCACCTATAGTAATTGTGGAACGTAGATTACCTGGGAAGGGAGATTATTCGGTGATATTTGAGTAGCATCATTTATTAAAACTTTCGGGGGTCTGTTTAGTGTTTAGATGTTATTATTTTATTATTTTATTAATTTGCTTGTTGTTTTCGATCTAATGATGATTCATTTTGCTCATTTTCGTGTCTTTCTGTCTCCTTTTACTTGTTTAGTTTCTTAAAAGAGATTTTTTTTTCTGGTCCCTTCTTTGACTTTCTACTCGTTTTCTTTCAAATCCATTCGATTTTTAGTTAATTTATGTTAATCTTAGCCAATTAACTGATTTCATTGGTGATAGTATGGAACGCCCATACAAAGATTGTGTTAAACGTTATTGTTGTTGAATATTATTATTATTGTTGTTGGTGTTGTTATTATTATTATTATTATTAATATTATTATTGTAAATATTATCATTATTAGTATTATCAATATTATTATTATCATTATTATTGTTGTTGTTGCTTTAATTTGAAAAATAATAGATATGGCAAATGTTCCTATTTTTTCTGTGACCATATCTATTCAATGCAACATCATTAACACATTCATAAATTCCATACATTTATGTTAAGCCCAAAAAATGTTCAATAACAGTTGTGAAAGGTCAACCCATGTAGATCTAACCCCTGGTTGGCAAAAAGGAAAATGTGGATTTGTTAGATAATATACACGAAATACTGTTTAGGATTTTTCAATTGTTGTGTAGAATTTTTCCATTAAATCATGCGCTCTTGTCGAAATGAAGCAATAATTTTTGTACGCAGAAAAAATCGCGTATGTTTCTTTTACGGTAAAACAATGAGTAATGTTTTACAAAAATCATTGTTTAATGTGTACATAACCTGTTAAACGATTTGTATATCTTTCCGGGAAAGCCCATATGGTTTTTACAGTTATGTTCCAATATAATAATGTGTGCTCACAATGTTAGTACAAGCTGCGCGGCCAATTAATCATTAATGTATAGAGTACGACAATTTGAGATTTTTTTTCAAATATTTCATGGTATAATTTTGGAAAAAATGAAGTAATTAAGAAAATTTTGAATAATTGAAATCAAGCCCTCTAAACTAGTCAATGGCGATATATAACTGTATATGATGATACATTACTGGAGGTTCTAGCATGTGTTATCGCAATAGGCCAATTAATAGTCAAATCAGTGAGATCATCTATCATGTCTGTAGGCATATGTCTTCACAAGCTTAATCTTATATATATTTTTTTTTTCATTTTTAAAGATTAAATTATATTAAGGTTTCATGCTTCAAGATGATTCTTACCCCCCCCCCCCCTTTTCTTTCCCACCCAGATGTTTTTTACCTGAATTTTCACAACATTCCATCAAAGTGTCAGCCACATTATATAATTTAGATGGTGAGGTTTACATCCTTAAAATCAGCATGGGCACTGTGTTAGCTCACCGACCGTTGTGTGTGTATGTGTTTTGTTATGCGATGCTTTTTGCACCCCCCCCCCCCGGCCGCGAAATTATTTTTCCCACCGAGTTCTGGACCAACATATGAATATTCATGACTTGCGTCTTCGGATTGAGAGTACGCATGCGCGTGGACTTGGCCTCGACCAGTGCCGATCGTAAGCATTCACGTTGCTCAGAATGAATTGGCATCGTCAAATTACCGGTACCCTTACATAGTGACATAGGCCTTATAGGCTTAGATCTATATATATATATATATATATATATATATCCAATCCTTAAACACTTAATAAACTAGCTGCCATTAATGGCAAGACATGTGCTAGGCCTAGGGTAGGGCTAGCTTAGGCTAGCGCATTAACTTTACCTCAAATCTGGACCTGTCTAATGCCTAATACTAATAGGAATAGCCGACTAATGCCATGCTAACTTCGAACTTGTTAATTCCGAACTTTACGTTTGATTAGGTTTGGACCAATATTAGCTTATTTACCATGGTTTAATATGTCTAGTCCGTATACAGAACCAGTCCTAGATCTAAAATAAATATCTTAGTTCTAGTCTAGTCTCTAGATCTAGACTCTGATCTACGCGCTATCAGCATGGAACCACTAGTGTACCAAAGGGGGGGGGGCAGACTGCCCCCCTGACGAGTCACAACTGATCCAGGGGACGTGCCCCCCCCCCTTGAGAAGCCAAATTTGTAATGTCAAAATGCAACGAAAAAAGACGTATGTCCCCTCTTTTGAACGTGAAGATTTTTTTTTTTCTTGTCAAATTTTTTTCAGCTACGAAATCCTTAATTTTGGGTGAAGACGGGGATCAAGATCACTGACGTTAATTTGTGCCTGACGTTAGAATACGTTCCATGCACGCACTGGTGTACCTAGGATATTCCAAAAGGGGGGCAAATTTTTTAGAGGATATTTCGTCCGCGAAAAAATGTGACAAGCCCCCCCCCCCCCCCCCAAAAAAAAGGGTCTTCACCCCAAATTATGGATTTCTTAGCTGAAAAAGAAATTGACAAGCAAAAAAAAAAAAAAGATCTTCACGTTAAAAAAAGGGGACATACGTCTTTTTCATTGCATTTTTACATTACAAATTATTAATTTGGCTTCTCAAAGGGGGTACGTCCCCTGAATCAGTTGTGACTCGTCAGAGGGACAGTCTCCCCCCCCCCCTTTGTACACTAGTGGTTCCATGCTGATACAGCGTAGATCAGAGTCTAGATATAGAGACTAGACTAGAACTAAGATATTTTTTTTTAGATCTAGGACTGGTTTTGTATACGGACTAGACATATTAAACCATGGCAAATAAGCTAATATTTGTCTAAACCTAATTAAACGTGAAGTTCGGAATTAACCAGTTCGAAGTTAACCATGGCATTAGTCGGCTATTCAGTGTTGTAGTCAAGGCTAAAACCTCCAAGGCCAAGGCTTTAATACCCAAGGCCAAGGCTTCAATACCTAAGGCAAAGGCATGGAAACCCAAGGCCAAGGCCTGAAAACCTCAAGGCCAAGGCATTTCAAACTTACGATATACAGAACAATGAACTAACAATACTTAGGCGGCAGACATCACACATGGTAAAATGTATGTGAGCGAGGGGACTGAGCGAGAAAAAAATTAACCTTTGTACAATTAAAACAAAAATAATTTCATGATAGAGACATATTAAAATAATGATATAGTTACCTGTGTACACATAATCCATAATTTTTCTATAGGCGATTTACATTGCAATAATTATTATTACCACGGTCATCTGATCCTGGCATTCTCAACGTATGTTTTTCTCCACTCCCTTGTACAGGGGCAGCAGAAGATTATTATGGGGGGGGGGGTCAACGCCAAAAAGGCACCCATTTATCAAAATGAGTTTTTTTGTGCAAACAGATACATGTATTTTCAAAATGAGATTATGAACTGCGTGAAGTAATTGTGTGTTTTATAGAAATTAAGTTGAGCAAAGGCTTTCTAATATGATTTTTAATTATAAGATAGATATTTTGCTTTAGGTTTTACTTCTCAGCGAGAAAGCATAGCGAGCAAGCGGTTTTGAAAAAAAAATCAATTCTGATGTTGTAAAACTTGATTTATGGTCAATTATGGGGCTAATCATTGTTGAAATTTCCTTGCGCGAATCACCAGCTCAAACTTCTTGACATGTCGTGTACTAAGACATGGAAATTATTTTATTCTGAGCTGGTTTTGTAATCATGAAAAAGATGTGTATCTAACTAAAAAATAACTTTGCCCTCGCTAATTCTTTTTATATACTGACCAGTAAAGGAAGCAAAGTTAATTACTGCATTTTAAATAAGATACATAACTCACCAATAAAAAATAATGCGAGCGCAAAGCGCGAGCTCAAAAATTTGTAATATTCCAACCTGAAAACTGGACATTCTAAGCATTTTTTTGTGAACGGGAAGAGAACGAGTACAATAATTGATGCGAGTGCAGGAAGCGAGCCAAATATTTGTGATATTTCAACCATAAAGCAACATTCTATACATTTTTGTAACCATTAGCAGTACTGTAATAAACAATAATTGATGCAAGCGCGATTCAAAATCTGTGATTTTCGAACCTAAAATGTATTATGTTTTATTATTAAAGAAGGTATTTCTTTTTTAAAAAGGGCATATTTCATTTGGGAAAAAAAATCCTACAGGGATTTTTTTTTTTGGGGGGGGGGGGGGGCAAGAGAGCACAAAGCGCAAGCTAAAATTTTCAAATGCTTAAACTGAAAATGAGTCATTTTTAGGACTCTTGTCAGTTTTCATATTTTTTTCTGCTTACAACCACTTTTATTAAACAGTTAATTAATCATTAATTATTAATACTTATTGATAATATTAATGATTATTAATTATTAAATTATTTTTTGTTAATTATTATTTCTTGAAACCATATTGACACAAAAACAAATACGTTGTTTATTTCCTTGAAACTTTAGAGAAATGAGATTCAATGTTGAACGATATATGATTAAAAAGAAGTAAACATTTTCTCCTCTTTGTTTTGTCAATCTGAACCAAAACAAACATAAAATTTAGAAGAGCGATAGAGAGAAGAAGAAGTCCCACCACCAAGAATAAACTTAGACAAGGGGGGGAAGGAAAAGATGGAGTAAATGTGATATTATTTTTTAAACAATCTATTGCAAAATTAGCTTTTCTTATAGAAAGAGGGGGACAAATTTTGTTCACTCGCTCGCTTCAATCGCTTTCTTATTTTTTTGACAGAAATTTTGCTCTATATATGCCATGCTTGGCCCTTCAAAGTTTCTGGCTCATCATGCCATTGACATAACCCATTTGGATATGACAACATTGGAGACTGTGTTCAAGTTTACCAAATCTTTTCAGAATATCATTAAGACTTAAAACATTCTTGTTGGCCAAAGAAAATAATACAAGGAAAATCCTAATGGAATAGAAATCAACCTTGTTATCGTTCTTTAGAGTTAGCTATATGTTTAAAGTATGAAATTGTTGTCAAAATTGCAGTCAGATGTAAAAATCATTCTTTTCATCAAAGCACTATTATCTTGATCATGACCATTATTATTTACTGTCATTATCATCATATGATTACAACACATTAATACATAATGCTATTTTTCAAAACTGATGTATTCTTTGTTTGAATTTCTTGATAATGGTGACAATTACAATTGATGACACTGCTAGTACACTTACTACTGCTGCTGCTACTGTTACTGGTAATTGGTAGTATTGGCCATTAGTGTTATTAAATATAAAAAAAACAATTGAAACATTTATAATTACTTATTTAAAACAAATGAAAGTACAAAATACAAAATGCCTTGAAAAAGCCTTGAAAATGCCTTGAAAATGCCTTAAAATTTCAAGGCTCAAAATCCTCAAGGCCAAGGCCCTCTCAAGGCCAAGGCTTTGAAAAAGTAGCTAGGCATCAAGGCGCCTTAAGGCCAAGGCCGAGCATCAAGGCACTACAACACTGATTAGTACTAGGCATTAATTAGACAGGTCCAGATTTGAGGTAAAGTTAATGCGCTAGCCTAAGCTAGCCCTACCCTAGCACATGTCTTGCCATTAATGGCAGCTAGTTTATTAAGTGTTTAAGGATTGGATATACAGTGCGTCCCAGAAAAAACGAAACCGAGATTAAGCGATGATTTATCATAACTAAATCACAAATACAATAGACAAATGACCTACCAATGTAAAGCTTAGAATCTCCTCTTTCATCTGATATTACTTAGATTATTCCTCATTCACGCATGAGTGAGCAAAAACAATTTGAAGAAAGGATACAAAAAACTCATTTGGTGGGGGGTATCTGAATTTCAAAAAGAAAACCACATGCCTAGAAAGTTCAATATCTGCTCTTTTATTTGATACCTTAATCATAAAAAATGGTCAAGAAGTAAACAAGTTATGTTCTCTCGAAACAATTATTGTATTTCCATAATTTCATTAAATAAACGTGTTTTCACCGGTTTCCCACAGAAGCTATCCCATGGTTAACAAAAGACTTAATGCATGGCTGATCGTCAAAAAAAGCGGAATGTCAAGTGAGTTTGAACGCTAGCCTGCAGAACCTCTTCATTTTCTGAAATTATTGAAATTCAAGCCTTATTTCAAATAACCAGAACTTTGTTATTTCTCGACCATTTTCTGTAATTGAGGTATCAAATTAAAAAGCAGATATTGAACTTTTTAAAAATGTGTTTTTCTTTTTGAAACCCAGATACAGCCCACCAAATGACTTTTTGCTATCCCCTCTTCAAATTGTTTTTGCTCACTCATAAGTGGATGAGAAAGAATCTAAGTAATTTATGATGAAAGAGGAGATTCTAAGCTTTACAATGGTAGGTCATTTGTCTATTGTATTTGTGATTAATTTATGATTAATCATCGATAAATCTCGGTTTCGTTTTTTGTGGGACGCACTGTATATATATATATATATATATAGATCTAAGCCTATAAGGCCTATGTCATCTATGTAAGGGTACCGGTAATTTGACGATGCCAATTCATTCTGAGCAACGTGAATGCTTACGATCGGCACTGGTCCACGCGCATGCGTACTCTCAATCCGAAGACGCAAGTCATGAATATTCATATGTTGGTCCAGAACTCGGTGGAAAAAATAATTTCGCCCCCCGGCCTCCCTCCCTCTCTTTGTCTTTAAAAAAATCATACGAATGAGCATAATCATGCTTGCAAAAACATTTTACGGTACACAACTGAAATAAAGTAACTAGAAATTTCTATGGATAAAATGGTCACTCAGGCGCACCTATCTTTATTTCATTATTGTACTCTTTTCTGGTTGCTTTCGACTGGGTAATATCTGACCAAAATAGATTACTGAAATGTATACATAACTTTAAGACCATCTGTCTCTCGTTCGACGTATTTTGAATAATTATGTTAAGAGTGTGGTTATAACATTCCTTTTGTCAGTGAGATTGTCAGAAGTTGATGGCGTCTGTCAGGGCTCTATGATTGAATCTTTTATATTCTATTTTTGTATTGCTACAGACACACCAATGAAACCGACTCCAAAACGGATCGTTGATATGGCATTTGTAATAACGTAGTAGGTTTGGTCGGTCTGGAGACGGTTCCGGTGTTGTGACTGCGCCGCGCATTAGCTTCTGTTAGCTTAGTAATCATCAGCCAAGTAACGGAATGTTTATTGCTTTGGCCTCATATCTGCTTGTTCCAAATCCGCTTAACTGCAACTAATCTTCATAAAACTTTTTTTTACAGTTAGTGTCCCTCGTCAAGCACTCTCTCCTAATTCCACAGAAATTATTTTCCAGCCCTTAAGAGGATAACAAGCCGATTTTCCTTTAATCCTGAACATCAAATATTCATGAAGTCTGTACTGCGCTATTCGAATTGAATTCCCCCTTTTGTGCCGCTTTGTTTTTTAGAGGGAGCATGTGGCGGTATTTTTACGGTGTTCACAACAGCGCTATCGATCGCCAGCCTTCACGCAGCTATTCCCGATCGATAGGTTTTGTCAGCGATCGATAGCCACCACATGTCCCGCAAGACCACATGTCACACAGAAGGGGGACCTCTGGAACAAAAAAAAGTAAGAAAGACGGAGAGAGAAAAGGAGAGACATGTAAAAATGATAATAAGAGTAAAGGGCGAATGAAAGGTCAACATCTGCTAAGCCCCCCCCCCCCCTCTCGTTCTATTCTTTCCATCTCAATTTTAATAAATTCGCAAAAAAATAATGAAAACGTCATGGTCTGGTGAAAGAATGTAAATTTGATTGGGAGCAAACTTAGGAAAGAAAAGTGCAGTGTGTTATAGAACAATCTCATTTTAGGGTATTCTTTCAAGACATGCTACAGAAATCAAGATTTTGTCAATTGACTTGGGCGTTGTGTTTTTCAAAATGGAAAAAAGAAGACTCACTGGAGGAATGAAAATAAGAGGGATTAAAAGGGGAAGAGGGAAAATTATCTGTAAAATATAATGTCCAAATGCTGCATTTAAAACGATAGCAAAAGAGAAATAATGAATGTATATATCTGATAATTGGCTTGCTTCATACTGGGAACCTCAAATGAAATTCAACTTTGTTAAGAACTATCTGACTATAGGATAGTTGTGAAGGCCTATATAGAGGTAATACTGAACATGTCATACCTTATTGTATTTCATGAAGTTGATAAACATGATAAACGTGGCGTATCCTATGTTTGCGATATACGCTCTAAACATTCCGAGCTTAGTGCTATTTCGCAAAATTGTTTTTGTTGTTGTTAGTGTTGCTACCAATCATGGCTACGCCCGCTGCTCTTGCATTTTGCTTTCCGTATTCATTCTATTGGTGAATACCCAGGTTACGTTATTTCCACACAAAAAAATCGTAAAACACTGAGGCTGAGGGGTAACGGAACCGGGAGGGGGGCTCTGGAGACTCCCCCGTCTACTTCATGACATTACGCTGAAAACTTTTGCATTTATTCGACACATAAAAGGCTAGACGGTGGTTGCGTTGTGTGTTACGAGCAGAATCGAACTTAAGTGTTAATTTACCGTTTTAAAAGGGCACATCGCCATCATCATGACCATGTGGTAATAAAATGCATGTTAATTGGTGTGCTTTACAGTGACTTTTTGGTATCCTTTCTTCAAATTGTTTTTTGCTCACTCACGCGTGAATGAGGAATGGTCTACGTTATTTCAGATGAAAGAAGAGACTCTAAGCTTTGAAATGATAGGCCATTTGTCTATTGTATATGTGATTAAGTTATGATAATTAATCGGTAAACCTCGATTTCGTTTTTAGTGGGACGCACTGTATAATATCCAACCCCAACATGCCCACTGTGCAATGGTAAGAATCTGCACTCTGAAAAAAAGATTGAGTGAAATTAACCAACAAATAAAACGGAGAAATGTTATCGTGATCATGGGGTCGGTTGTGGTACGTCATATGTTTTTCACAATCAGGGCCTAATTCGGTAAACATATGCATGTTCATGGGTAAAATTTTGAAGAACATTCTAAATTCGTTTGGGTAAAGTTACACATTTGGGTCTATTCATCCCCCAAATATGCATGTTTCCTATTAGAATGAGTAAATATTTATTTATTTATTTATTTAGGTTGTTGTTGTTGTTTTTTTTTTTTCGTCTATTTATCTATAAATCTCAAAGAAAGGGAATGAATCTAAATTGTTATTTTTGAAACATAAATTTAAGCCAATTTGATTGAAATAATAAAGACATATTATCTTATTTTGGTCCTATAAGAACAACATTTATGGCATGCTTGCAACTAAACATTATTTCATTTGTAGGCATATTACATTTCTCCTCCCTTCCGAAAAGCCAAACAGATTAGTAAACATGGAATTCATTCCATTTGTTTAATTCCTAATCATCAAATTCAAATAATACTATCAACTTTACTGTTGCAACTGACCAAGCTTATCTTGAACGTCCTATCGAATTTTTCCCGTCCCAACATACAGGGCGAAGCGAAATTGCGTGGAAAAAATCACGGCAGGCAATCGAGTTTTTTTTCGGCTCAATACCGATCGAAATCAACCCTTCATATCGTTTTCGATCAAATTGATCATCGATATCTTGATATAGTGTGTTTTGCATACAGTCACCTGTTCATCAAATTGATCGTTTTATGTTAGGGTGTCAGATTTTATCTGATATCGATATTTTTAAGTCAATCTCGTTCTTGCCTGCTAGTATGTATACCTTGCTTGCATGGGGAAAATCGTTTAAACGCCTGTAAAGGAATGTTGGCATATTTTGTACACTCTAAAATGTTGTTTGAAATCAGAAGTAACGCCCTTTAAGCCCGCGACTTTTTGGAAATATGATTTTTAACTATAATGTTTAAACTTTTGTAACGTTTGGTTGTTATACAGGGCATGTCCTTAAAACAATAATTGCTCAAAATGTTAATAACACAAGTTTAAACAACATGGGTTGTTTCACTGGGTGTTGTGGCGTGCGCCTGTAATCCAAGCTATGTGGGGAAGTTACAAATTGATTCAGAGGTTCGAGGTTCGAGCCCTGGTCACGTCTTTCGGATGGTGACGTTTAAGGTCGGTCCCAGACGTAAATAATCATATCTGATTGATACACGTCTGACAAAACTCAAATACACACACGCACACACACATTTTGTAATAATATAGAGTGACGAGCTCACACAGCGTTGCATCATATCGAAAGAGTTATTCAAAATATTATCAACCGTGAGTTAAAGATGTAAAATGTTTGGAGTAATGTTTAGATATTCGATATTTATCTATTTTGTTCTTCTTGGACTTCTGTATATAAATATCAAGCATTCTCAATTTAATATGCTACATGAATGAAATGCCTGCAATGGAAATGTGGAGGCAGGGCCGTACGCAGATTTTTTTTTTCGGGGCGGTGGCAAGACGCATATTTTTTTTCGAAGAAACTCGAAAGCGCGGGAGAAAAGCGATTACTTTTTCTAAAGTTAACTTGAAGGGTGTCAAGCACGCTTTTGGCGGCTTTTGTGAAAATTCTAATTTAGAAATGTAATTGTGAAAAAAAACTTATTAGCAGAATGCTTGTAGTTATAGTTTCCCTTTTTTATACCTAACAGTTTTTAAAAACATGTTTTATTGCCTACGTCTTATCTTTCTCTCTTTCCCTCTCTCTCTTCGTTTTCTTCTCAGTCCGTATATCTTATGCATGAATTTTCATTTTACCTTTTCAAATTACTTTTTATATGTATTTCTTTGAAAAGAAAAAAAACTCATTAAAGAACCTCGCGGATGAGCATAAAATGCGAATAAATAAATTAAAAGAGAGCGACGTCAAATGAATTCCGAAATTTTCGAAGGTTGCAAGAGACGTAAACGATATTTTCTAGCGTGCACAAAGGGAGTGACAAGAAGGCCAAAATTAAACGGAGAAAGTTGTGAGAGAATTTAACAATAGGACCACGTGTTTGCAATGTATACCAATTAAAGCATGCGCGAGCGAGCGTATTATCTTTTTGAAAAATGATGGGAGGTATGGAGCGCTTATTGGGGTTGCGATGCATAAGATATTGTTGCTCGGAATTGAATAGCTATGATATTATTGTTTTGGGGCAGTTTGAACTTGCTCGCATTATAAGGGCTTGTGCGCATGATTTAACTGCTAATAACTGCCGATAGTTTATGCACGGGAAAGAGTAGTCTACCCTGCCGAGACTTGATTCCTTTAATTTATGGAATATTGCTAGAAGGTTGATTCATAGAGGCTATTTTCTTAAAGGGGAATCCAGCCTTGGCCATAAAATGTTGTGATGGGAAGGAGAAAAATAAATTAAACAGAATGGTGAAAGTTTGAAAGAAATCCGACAAGCAATAAGAGAGTTATAGCTGCTTTAAAATTGAGATCACTAATACTATGTAGATTTCAAATTGGCAACTGGGTAAGTAAATTATGACAAGGGCAAGGACAACTTTCCCATATGCCATGTACTTTATTATCAGGGATTTGTGGTTTTCTCCTAAGTACCCATTCCCCTGGGGCAGTAATCTAAATATAACCCAGGTAGTATATTGTTTTATGTCCTCATGAAAGAAAAATATGATTTGAAATAAACTTTTGGGAAAAATGACATTTTAGCCATAATATGTATTGGAGTACATGGAAGAGTAGTCCTTGCCTTACATCACTATGACATCCCATATGCGGCCAATTTGAAGTCTCCATGGGTATAGTGATTACCAATATTTACAACTTTAAAAAATTCATAAATTTCTTATTGTTTGTCCAATATTATTCAAACTTTCACCTATCAACTTGTCTGATTTTTCTTTTCCTTATAAAAACAAGTTTTTATTTGGGTTGGATTCCCCTTTAAAATGATTGAGATTTCTCTTGAGATTATTCAGATTGTTATGGAATATTTCCTAATTTGCATGTTATTTTTATCGAATGATCAGGCGATTATGTCATTTAAGAATGGCCAAAAATCTTAATGGGGACTGAATAACATTAACATTTCAAGGCCTACTTTGAGATGAAAAAATATATATACATAGGCCTTTGTATTTATAGCGATTAGTCATTTTGCAAAGAAAGGCTGCCTGAAATTACGCATTTTTGTAAAACCAAGGAGATTTCACCTCTATCTCCTTGGTAAAACGTAATTATTTTACTTAAGCAACACATTATTTAACATGCGTTGCATAATTTATGAATAATGTGAGAACTTCGCTTTTACATTTCCTTCAGGCTTCATTGCAGTTCTAATTTGCATTTAGATATTTACTTTTAGAGCTTATAAAGTGACCTATGTTTTGTATAGTGTACATTTTCTCAATCAGAGATGAAATAAATTGAATATATAAACATAATTACATAGGTGAAAGAAATTAAAGCATAAGGAGGTTCGAGGTTCGAATTCTAGTCACGCCTTTCGGATGGTTGGTCCATACGTAAACAATAATATCTGATTGATACATGTCAGTAAATACTCAATCAAGCACACACACACACACACACATAACATGTGTGTGTGGTGTGGGTGCGTGATTGATGTATGTGTTTTGAAAAATAAAGATGTAAGAAACGTATGAAGATTTTGAGACGATAAGAAACAGGCCTCTGTATATTTCGCGTAAGCATAAACATGTCTTTATTCCTAGACTATAAACGATTGCAATAATCGACATCAGGATAAAGAGGATATTGTACCGGAAATGCCATAGAAACATACGCCCTCATTTTTTTTACCTGTGTGCGGTCTCTAATTGGCGATGATCGTTCCTAACATTTGACAATCAAAAGGATTATTGTTAACGATTTCACTGAGGTCGTTGCGGCAATTTTGAGAGATTTTATCATTTTGTTGGTAAAAGAAATGAAAGAATTTGAAGCAATAAGCGATTTATGAAAGTATTACATTGACTTGAGGTAATTTGACCGAGAGTATAAAAATGTCATCTCTTTTTATGCTATGTATTGCAATCAAGACAAACTGGCGCAGATCAATGGGGCACAGGGGAGTGGACGCCCCCCCCCCCCAAAAAAAAATGAACGTGAGGCCCCCCCCCCCTCCCCCTTCTTTTTTTATTCAGTTGTATGTGGAGGAGGGATGATGTGTTGTTGTTAGGGGTCTGGTTTGTAGCAATGTAATGGGGGGTTGGGAAGAGGGGGGGGAGCGTTTATTATTTTCAAAGGAAACTCCAAGGAAAGGAAGAATCTTTTTGTGCTTCTTGGTGAGGTGATGTGGCTACTTTATAAGCAGTTACAGGGGGAGGCAAAAAGAAAAAAAAATTATATTGATTTTTTTTTTATCAGAGTTTACCTTAAGGTTGTCTTGCTCTACCCCCACACCCACCCCCCCCCCCCCGATTCCCATCAAAATGGCATGCCGCCACTCTGAAAACATATCAGTCAAATTGACTAGATCAGTAGTCAGCTGAGTGCAACTGATATGTCTAGTCACATTCTGACGTATATTCTAGTAAGAAATAACTCTGTTCTAGTAGAATACGACTGAATACGACTAGAAAATGGTCAAATATGACTAGAATAACAGTTGCACCCAGATGACTAGATTAACTAGTTATTTTGACTGATTTGTTTTGATATTGTGCATGCCCTTTTAAAATGATGTCTTTGTTCCGCCCTGGCCGCAATTAAAGGTATTGTTTAACTTTGTGAGCAGCCGATTAAAAAAATTATCAAACCAAGATGAAACATGTGTACAAGTGCATGTATTAGAACTAATAAACCCTGAAAACAACCATTATTGAGAATGAAAAGCTAAAACTACAAGGCAAACCCCGATTTTGTAAATAGGCGTCTTATAGACGCCTAAATAGTACACATAAGTGTATGGGATGAAATTAAGATGGTGTTTTCGGTCACTTTATATTTCAATTTTTGAAGCACTAAATAATTATTTTCGAACGCAATTTTTTCTGGGCTTCATTTTTGTAACATATCACAGAGACAGGTGACAAGTGTGACCTTCTAGCTCAGATTTTTTTAAAAGTCAAGCCAATGTTAACCAATCACTTTAATTTAAACTGTACTGAGTAAATTGAAGAAAATGAGAGCTTCTTGAATTAGACCCGTTTGATGAAAATATCAAATAATTTGAAATAAATTAAATTAACAGATTTATATCAGGTAATTGTAGTGATTAAATGACGCTGATTATGATTATGATAATGATGAGGATATTAACAATAATGGCATTAATCAACAGGATGACCTTTATGAGAATGATAGCGACAACTACAATGATAGCAATAATGGTAATATTGTAAAAATAGTTATGACTTTAATCGGTTATCAATTCAAAATGAAATAGCATTAATGATAATGATGCTTTGAACATTACCAATAATGGAAATACTGATAAAGATGACGTTTATGATGATGATGATGATGACGAATGACGACGATGATGATGATTATGATAATGATGATTACGATGATGATGATGATGATGATGATGAAAATGATAACATGATAATATTGATATTAATAGCAATAGAAGTGTTTACCAGTATGTCATGATAGTGCTCAAAACAAGAGGCGAATCGTATGAAACCATGAACGATAATAATGTTGATAAAACGATAATATGACAATAAGGGGCACATAATTCAATCTACTTTTAAAACTATATCCAAGATTCCAATAAAAGGCCCTTCTTTCAAAACAAGTCAGTCTTCATCCCTTATCATCCCTTATATTTGAATACCGTCATATTTTGCGCACGACACTTTTGTTCAAATTCCATTTCCTTAAAGAGAGATGAAAGGAAAGTACGCAAGTCCCTGTGCGACGCGCGACAAGGACTGCACCTGTTCGCCATGATACTGTCATTTACATGCAATTTACATACGAATGCCAATCATTTTTGGGGAAAGTTAAGGAACGCGCGTTAAGTGGGGTTGCTGAACTTCGTCGGCTAATCTTGCCGCTTTCTACCTTTTGTTTTTATTTTAAGGGATAATTCGGTGTTAAAGGGGAATCCCATCTTGCCGTTAACTTGGCTTTTTCAAAATAACTTTTAAGAATCACAGTAGCATGCATAAGCGCCTATTGATGAAAGTTTAACGAAACTTTATCAAAACATAATGGACATGATGGAGCTGTATAATATGTTATTTTGAAATTTATTTATATTGTGACGTCATATACTTTGCTGCTTCCCTCCAGGTCAGCTAACTGCCTAAGGGTACCAGACGGGGGGATGGGGTGGGGGGCAGGGATAGAGTGCGATCCCCCATTAACCTTCGATTAACTTGTTTAATTGATTTCATAGAAAAAATAGGGGACATTTTTTATATAATGGTGACCTTTAACATCTTTGCCTGTTTTGAAATAGTAAGCAGAGGAATGGATCTCGTGTTGTAAATAAATTGTCATTCTAATTGAATCATAAATATATACATTTATAACTTGCGCATCATACAGGCATTTGAATGCGTTTCAATTAATAATAGGCCCTACAATAATTTTTCGTGTAAGCTTGTTATGATGTTACGAAGTGTTCATAAATTATGATATACAGTGTCAAGGTAGACCCTATTCGAATTTGATATGTAAAATTTGCTACAGGCCTTAATGTAAGTAATATTTACTCCTATTTCACCATTTCAAATTAACTCTGATTTCAAATCTCTGTATCATTTGATTTAGATGAATGATGCTATGTCTGATTTATAAACCATGTTAATTCCTCCGATGTTATATTGTTTGTAGTATGTTCATTATTATGTGAAATAAGTAAAATAAAGTCAAGTCAAATCAAATCAAAAGTTCATAAATCAATAAAGTATGTTTTTCTTTGATCGGATCTACTTTCGCCATATTTCATACCGTATCTACTCTATTATTTGCCATCATAATCTTTATTAGCATCGTGTGTATTATTTTCTTGATATGGATATGATTTATCGTTACACGTCTTTCATCTACAACAAATTTTGTTAACATTAAGAAAAAGTGCATAAAATATAGACTTTATAAAAAAAAATAATGAGAATCATTCTTATGTAATTAAGATATGGACAACACAGTCACTATTGAAATGATAGGAGAGCTGATGATGCAACACACATCTTTGTCATCTTTTCTATCGTTTTATATGAAATATTGATTCCCTCCAGTGGCGTACATATGGGGAAGGGGGTAGGGGTGTAACTCCCCCCCCCCCCCTTCCCCCCCCCCCCCCCCCATTTTTCCAGACCAAGAAAATTACAGAGAAAAGGGAGGAGTGAAGGGTGATGTACATTATTTTCTGAAAATTTTGACAAAATCTATCAGAAAATTGGGTTATTTCTATTAGAAATGTCGAAATTTTAGCTCGCTAGGTGCGCTCTTCTCCCCCCCCCCCCCCTCTCTTTCCCTCTCTCTCCCTCGCTATCTCCCCCCATCCCTCTCTCTCTCTCTGTTATACATCGATTTGGTATAGAGATAGACTCTAGCTTTAAGAACCCATTTTCCTGTTTATAAGTTTATAGGTATAATTATATATGTTTTCAAGTTGGGGTTACTAACACTTACCAATGTACCCCCTTAAATTCGGGCGTTATATAGAACGGACCATAATGAAAGGGCTATATGTGTATAGTGGGGGAGGGGGCGGGTCGATTGGGGAAAAAACGAGTACTTAGTCGCTTAGAAGCCCGTTCCTTTGCTTTATAAGGAGCAGGACTGGAGCAGAGGAATTCCACGGGAAACCTCGCCGATCAATGCGCCCTCCGTGCCGGTGCATGCATTAGCACATACCGCCACACTCGTTCCCATGCTCTCAAAAGGCCGCGCTTTGCCAACAAACTCCGGAACGCCGTCTACTCGCTCCTTACCGTGGCCAGCAAAAAAAAAATCGCAAGAGCAAAATAAGGGGAAAAAAATCTCAGAGAACGCGCTCGGGAGATATAGAGGGAGAATGATAGAAAATAAATACCATCCCTGAGGAAAGATCTCCTTATTCTTTCTTTTAATCTCCCCCTTCTCTCCTTTTCCTTTTCCCCCTTCCTTTTCTCTTTCAAGTTGGAGTGTGCGGAATTAGAAAATCAATATCATCGATCGTAAAAATGGCCCCTTTCCTCGAGTGAAGTTAAAATATTCCGCTCCCCTTTTTTTCTTCATTTTCCCTTTACCGTCATCTCCCTGTATGTTCACGAGGAGAAAGCAAGAATTTGTACCCGCGGTGTTACTAGCAGGGGGCAAATGCGTTAATATCAAGCGCTTTTCTCTCTCACACCCAACTCTTTCTTCTCCATATTTGTTATTTTGAACGACTCATTTTACCTTTGCATCCATACGTTAATACACTCGGTTAACGCGTTAATAACATAACAAAAAGAATCTCTGCACTTTTATCCACGCGGGTGTATTAATACGAGGCATTCACGTAAAAAAAGACAAGCCCGGTAACGTCTTATCCTTTTAATGAGAGTTAATGCAATTTAACGCAATGTCCATGCATAAACGTTAAAAGGGCATTAAGAAGTCGTCGCGCTTCGATTGCGGAGTTATATTTTATGTTTATTGATGAAGCAGAAAGCAGAAGTTGAATCAATATGTTGTGGTTGATTTGGCAGAGTCTGTGCAATGACCGTATGATCGACTCCTTAATAGGGCCTTACAGATTAGGGCTATGAATAATAATTTCAGAAAAAACGGAAGTTTAAGTAACAAGCAAAACATAATCTTCTATTTGTGTTTTGTTTTGTTGTAGTCTTGGTAAGGAAGTGAACGTTTAATCAACTCGAGCTCAAAGAGCTCTGACTTTTCATCTCGTAAAGTTCACCCTTGCAAAAGGTTTATTGACAAAATCGCAAAAAAAGGGAAATAATAGTGAAGGTTTGAGGAAAATCCATCAAAGACTTTTTTTAAAGTTATTATATAGAAATTTTGATTTGTGGAGTCATTATTTTTTGTTACTATTATGATTATTATATTATCATTATAATTATTTCATTAGTAGTAGTAGTATTTAGTAGAAGTAGTAGTAGTAGTATCATTATTATCATTATTATTGTTGTTGTTGTTGTTATCATTATTATTGTTGTTGTTGTTGTAACTTTCCCTCTATCCTTCTAATCATTCATTTCTGGGCATATTTTCTTTTTTTCTGGAGGGGGGGGGGGGGTATCAGGCCATTCCTGAAAATATTAGGGGGGGGCTATAAGCAGAAATCAGTTTACAACCTAACGAATTGCCTATGCCGAGTATTGAGATATGCCTCGTGCAAATACAATGGTTAATAATGCACATACAAGCCCATATCTCTTTTTTTTTTTCAATCAAGATATGGGGAAAATCTAACGGACCGTGGATCTTACTCTCCCCCGGAGCGCCGGGGTAAGAGGATCATCGCTGATGGTATCAAATAGCCGAATTATTACCACACACTTATCTCCATTGTTGTGGATTGGGAGAGCTTCGATCAATATTTTGCTCAAGTATTTGAGTACTTGGCGTTTTCATTTCATTTTATGCCCATTCATTGACTGCTTTTCGAATACGTTTTAATGGAATTAGAAGACTCAACGGAAAGTTGGAAAGTGTGAAATTGTAAATTATCCGTAATGTAATACGAGAGTCTTGTATCTTATTAACCATTAACGATGATAAATGAGATAGTTACTCGTTTTGATGCATGTGAATACTAATTCAAAACGCTATGCTGTTTAGAAGATATAATTTCTTCTTATTTATAGAGAAAAAACAGATTATGACTATTTTCCTTCAATATGTATTTTAAGTTGATGTATTTGCATTTAAGTAGATGACCTACTCATTATTAATTTTTAGTACATGTATGTGCATATATCTGGGTGGATGTGGTTGTGTGTATATATATGTGTGTTTGTAATGGTTTTCCATCCTATTTATAGCATCTTAACCTTATTATATTTTTTTTTTCTCTCTCTCCTTTTGTATCTTGTAGATTAGTATATCCTATGTTTTATGTTAATAATCATAAGTATTCCAGGGCCCTACTCACAAGCTTTGCTTTTAAAGGGGTCCTAAAACCAATTCGGCTATGCTATAATCTAATTGATGTATGTTTTTGTACTCATTTACGTTGTATGTATATCTATTTTGATTATAATGTGATGTTTTTGGTTTTGAATAAATAACTTGAACTTGAACTTGAACAGGAGAGGACATTCATTTTCAACGAACTGAGAAGGGAATAATTTGGTGTTTCAATGTAATAAAGGCAAAGTGTTTTTCAATAAATGTTTTTTTTTATATATAAATTCATAAAATTCTTTTAGAAGCAATCGCGTGTGCGTTATGGCTGATGTCGTTTATTTTGTTACGAGAAAGTATGAAATTATATATTTGTGTGTTTTGATTTATTGTGTGCGTAGCCGTTCTTTATACTTTTCTTTATTCTACTTATCTTTGAGCTACTTTGTTTGTAAATTATAGACCTATTTCACAAAGGACTAATTTTTACCTATAATCCTTCAATGATGATGATGATGAAGATGATGTTTATCATTCTTAATTGAATCAATTATGAAACGATTTAATGAAATGAAATTTTGAAAATATGCGTTTCCCCATTCTCTCTTCTCCATCCTTATCACACACACACCCGGCACACCCGACCGGCGCTCGAACGCTCTTGCTCACCCTCATCTACATTCTCCTCTCTCTCTCTCTCTCTCTCTCTCTCTATATATATATATATATATATATATATATATATATAAATGTGTGAAGTTATACATGTACTACAGCTTTGGCAACTCTTTTATTTAAATATTGTGTGAAAGAAATGGATGAAGAGAACAATGGTAGGCGTAGCTTAAATCAAGGTTCCCCAGAGCTATCTACCCTTTTTGGAAAAATTGGTGATGCCGAAAAAATGTCTCTGCCGGGAATCGAACCCGGGCCCCCAGCTTTGAACGCCGGTGCCGGTGCCAAAAAGGGTAGATAGCTCTGGGGAACCTTGATTTAAGCTACGCCTACCATTGTTCTCTTCATCCATTTCTTTCACACTATATATATATATATATATATATATATATATATATATATATATGTATTATGTACATACATACATACATAATTATGACTGTTTTTCTTTCTTTTGCTCAATCCCCTTTCTCTCTCACCATGCTCACATACACATACTCTCTATTTCTCTCCCACACCCCTCCCTCTCTCTTTCTCCCTCACCCCCCCCCCCACACACACTCTCTCACTCTCACCTTTCTTTTCCAAGGTAAACCGTGGTATATTTTGTCTGAGGTAAACAAGGCCCAATAGGCAAAACACATGAGAAATAGCCACGTGGCATGGCTATTTGGTATTGATCTGATATGAATTATTAGTCGCCATATAGCTTCACCAATATAACTCAAATGGTGTTCAGTGACGATCATCTACCTTCTCATGCAGTATACCAATATATTCTTTTATTTTCAAGGTTTTACCCAATAATTGGATAAAGAGAGGACATTATTTTATTGGGTAAAATCTAACCAAGTTCTCGGTCAAATTTAGGCCCATGTTTTGTGAATGTTTACCTTGATTATTTTATTTATACCATATATTTACCCCCCCCCCCCTAAAGAAAATGCACGATATTTCGGTAGCCAAATTGTGCACTATTTGTAAACTTTATATGACATATATATATTAGGTTTTAAGTGCAGTTCTTTCTAATTTGTTCTTATTTCTTTATAGACCACTGTTTTGCAAAAAAATACCAGTAATTTCTTGGTCAATATTCATAAGGCAAACGGGCATCGCAATATAGAATAACGCTTTATTTATATTAATTATTTTCATAAGGACATATTTTAATTAAACGATTTGTGGCGTTCTGGTCTTCTTGTTATTTCCTACAAGGGGTAACTTCTTGATAAGCGAAGACGATTTTATTCATTCATTTCTTTTATCCTTTTAACTTTTTTAAGATTGATAATTCTGATGTATTCAAACTTAAATTGGAACGAAATCGAAATAATATTCTGTTGAACCAAAGCCTAAGTCTTTGTTTTATTTTATTTTAGTAGGTCTTTAAGGGAGAATGAGACAGAGAAGGAGAAAGATGAAGCACGAGCAAAAAACCGAGATCAAGGAGAATGAGAAGAGAAGATGGGGAGAATAAAGAGAAGAAAGAGAATGGAAGAAGATAAAGAAGAAGGAGAAAAAGGTAAAGAAGAAGAAGAAGGAGGAGGAGAAGAAGAAGAAGAAAAAGAAGAAGGTAAAGAAGAAGACGCAGATGAAGAAAAAGAAGAAGAAGTTAAAGAAGGAGAAGGAGGAGAAGAAGAAGAAAAAAAGAAGAAGAAGGGGGAAGAAACATTGAAGAAAAAAAAAAGAATTGCATATTACCGTCATAATAAAGACATACATGTAGTCACAATATTTTTATCCGCTCAATTTCAACATGTTATCAAATCAAAAGAATCTTTAACCAAATAAAAAGCAAAAATTAAGAAAAAAATAGAATAAGGTAGATATTAAGGTGAGTCAAAATCATTTCTTTTTTCACATCATCCGTAATTATTGTTTAAGTTTAGCGCGTGCTGGGCATGCGCTCAGAATTAAAGATTTAGCCGGGAGAAAACAATGGGAGACGAAACGGCCACGCGAGTGCACGCGACGTAAATTAGCTGCTGAGTTCACGCATTGAAAGAAAAGATGGAAAAAAGACGGGGAAGTGTAAATGGTGCGCCGTTCGCTGCCAAGTCGCCACGCGGCTTAACAAGGCGCGATATGGAACAAACGCATGGGTCCGAGTTGAAATAGCCTTGCCCGTTTTGTTAACAAGCGAAGCCAGTATGAGCACTACATAAAGTAGTTATTGTATTTTATACTTTGGAATCTATTGTGTGTTTGTTTCTTTTTTTTTTCATTGAGATTTTTTTCTTCAGATAGATAGGGGGTATTGACGGGTGCTCCTCCCCTCTACTGCGCTTCTCTCTCTCTCTCTCTCTCTCTCTCTCTTTCCCATTCTTTCCTTCTATTTTTCTCTTTCTATATAGAAACAGACAGATATATTTATTCATACATACACACATACGCACACATATATATATATATGTATACATAATCACAATAGTTTAGTAAATGCCGTAGAAATAAAATCGTAAATTTTTAAAGGAGCATAGCTCTCAAAAATAAAAGGTAAAGTCATACTCTATAGATATATTTATTTATTTATTATATATATATATATATATATATATATATATATATATAATGAAATTATAACACCCAGATATCTTTATTCATTACAACTTGTATTACACTATATGGGTCAAACAAACGGGGTTTTTATGCGATTTCTAGTTCCAAATAACAAAATTGTGCACTTCTTTATTTTCAACAACATCCTTATCAATGTGATCAACGATTTGTTTACATAATCGTTAGTTTCGGTCATGTTCACTCATTTGGTTTACGTAGCAGACGATGCAGCCTGCTAGTTTATACTATATGTACGCAGACCCTACTTGCAAATCAAAATCGATTCCGGACTCGATACTACTAAATATTTGCCCTCTCAAACTGTAGCTATATTATAAAGATCAGTAGACAAAACTGTATAGTACAAGACCACTGTTATATTTTCAACATTAGATGTGTTAGTTAATTTTGTTTTGATTGTATTAATTGTTCCAAATGAAAAGGGTCTAGGAACGGAAACTATCATACGTTAGTCGCGTGACGTTGTACACAGAAGTATGCCATGTTCTGCCTGCTCGATCTCAAAGTTTGGGAGAAAAATGAGATGTAACCATTATACCAGTCATTAAGTACTATACATCAACATGTAGGTAATCTATTTAGCATTGAGATGACAATCAATTTCGACCATTTTTACCTTTACGGATATTTCAGTGGAAAAACAAAGATGCCAGTGTCTCGAAAACATGGGTGGTTTCGGACCGTTTGCCATAGCAAGAGTTGTGAACATGGACAATTGAAAATGAACAGCGAGACGTTAATAGTGAATTAATTGTAATAATATTTACATCAAATTAATGGAATTGGATAAAATTTCAACACTATTATCAATCTGGTGTGACATTATTAATAGTTATAAAGATATACCCGGATTTTTGCAATATTACGCTCGTGAAATCGACTGTTCCTTGTGCTGAAGCTGTGTGTGTGGACTTTCGGACACTCAAATGCACGCGACTAACCATTATGATCACATTTACGTGCTTTCCCAACAATGGCAATGTCGTTGCCTTGTCAAAATATTGCTACATCGTCTGCGTATAAGCAATTTTTTTAGTGTTTTCACAGACGGAGAAATCACGGAGGCTATATTTAAAAAAAAAGAAAACAAAAGGGGCCCTAATATTGATCCCTGTGGGATTCCAGTACTTACACATCAAAATCCAGACTGAGCACCATTTACCACAGGACATCATAATCGATCACCAAGATAACGTTTTATCCATATAATATGATTCATATAAAATTCAAAATTAATTTCTTTAAAAAAATTCCCTTCTTTTTTTCCGTTTTTACCACTTTTTTTTATTTCTTTTCTCGTTTCACTACAAAAAAAATTACAGGGGTGCCTCCCCCCCCCACCCCCAGTGGCGTCTTCCGTGAATTAAACAGTTTAAAAAAAAGTTATATGTGATTCATAAATGACCTAAACCTCAGTTGTAATACCCTGCTTCCTTTGCTTCTTCGTCATTTCCCTCTAAATCTCTTCTTGTTTTACTACTTGAAAATCCATAGGGGTGTTCATCCCCAACCCCCGTTAAGCCGCCCCTGAATTAAACAAAATAAAAGTTATATACACATTTATGATTCAGCTAAGCTTGCAGCTGTAAGTGTCACGTTAGACAATACGCATTGACAGGATCGCAAGAAATTAAATCAATAGTCTCGAGTTTTGTTTCACCAGTAGGAGAAAGTGCTCTAATTTATGCGCGTCAAATGGATATTACACAGATGCCTTGCGTTCTGAAGGGGGGGGGGGCAAAACGGGCTAGTACAGTCTATCGGCGAATTCGATTCCAGACCGATCAAAGCTATTACGTTATTACAAATGACATACTATCGGTCGGTTTGGAGTCGGTTTCGTTGATGTGACTGTAGTGTAAAGGGAGCCCCTGATTCAGGCGCCACGGGTCTGGCGAAATCAAGGGACGTGAATTTCAATGAGTGGGACTGATAATATGATAAGGGGGTGATTTTTCCTTGTTTGATTAATAACTGGATGAATATTTCTAATCCATAGTGCCCGAGGACTCTCCTGATCGAGAGAGATCAGAGTTGCAATCGAATTTGACAGAAAGAGGGGTAGACATTAGGAGGGAAATGTCGTATTTCTCTGACTAGAAGACCTTTGGTGATTATATGCGTTGGTGTGGTGAATGTTGCTTTTGTTGATGTTTGAAGGAGTATGTCCTTTATCACTAATTTGTGTTCTCAATAACTTCATGATTGCAGCTGCAGTACAAAACAACAATATTACCACTACCATTATATAACATTAATATCACGATCATCAATCCCCCCCCCCCCATTATCACCATCAGCGATATGATCAGTAATGATAATCAGCAGCGGCAAAAAACATCACCCTCGTCGCCATCACCATCACCATCTCCATCAATATCACTGCCACCATCTTCCACTTTATCTTAATCAGTTATATAATAAGAACATCATGATTACCATAATGAACGCTGTTATCACCATCACCATCATCCTCAATCTTTCCCCTCTTCTTGATCGTCTTGGTTTTCATCATCAATACCATTATCCCTACTATCATCATCCCCATCATCATCATCACCATCATCTTTTCCTTCATCATCATCAGCATCGTCATCAATACCGTCGTCGCCGTCATCATCATCATCTTCTCCTTCATCATGAGCATCATCATCATGATCGTCACCACCATCATCATCATCATCATCATCATCGTTGACGTCATCTTCTCCTCCCCTCCATCTCATTCTGTTTCGTCTTCATTTTCTTCTTCTTCTTCTCCTCCTCCCCCCTCCTCCTCTTCCTTCTTCTTCTTCTTCTTCTTCTTATTCTACTTCATCTTCTTCTTCCTCCTCCATCTCCTCTTCTTCAACTCCTCCATATTTCCATCTCTACTACGAACATTAAGTCCCTCTTTTAGCCCTCAACATGCTATCATTTTCGCAACTCTTTCCCCGTCCCATCGCAATATTCTTGGCCTTGCCCTATTTCTCCCCCGATCTTCGTTCCCGTCTCCCCCATCCCGCTCTCCTCCATCTCCCGCCGACATGTTTTGCCAGCTTACATCTCAGGGCCATCCGGGATGGCTAAACCAAACGATGCTCCATCAAACGTCTTCTAACCAAGAAAGATGAAACAACAAACTCCAGAGAAAAAAAATAGCCGTCGATAGAGGATAAGCGATCAAAAATTATCTTCTCTATTTATATAATCCTCCATGCCTAACACCCACCTGCAATGTGTGTTCTTTTCTTAAAGGCAATGTTCATCATCTACCATGCCAACTGCAGTCCCAAACTGCTCGAACAGTACCTCGTTCGTTACCCAAAATGCAACACTTAGTACATGTGTTATTACATACCGTGCACCCCAATCGAAGGCGAGTTATCAAAAATTATATTCTCTATTTTATACTTCTTCGTATGAAGCCACAATCTGCAATGTGCGTTCTTTTCTTAAAGGCATTGCTCCACTTCCACATCCGCAGTACATTGTCAACCATTACGACTTCGACTTTTATTACGAGTTTTAACCTGGTAAAACGGATTCCTCATTTTTACCCAAAATGCAACACACAGATCATATAGTCTTATATGCCAAACACCCTAAATCAAAGGTGAGCCATCAAAGTAATATAAACTCTATTTTATACTTCTTCGCATGGAGCCCCAACCTACAATGTGTGCTCTTTTCTTAAAGGTAATGTTTCACTTCCAAGGCCACAGCGCATTGTCAATCATTACGGCTTGAGTTCTAACCTGCTGAAACAGGCTCCTCGTTTTTACCCATAATGCAATGCACCGATCATGTATTCGCATATTTCATACCAAACACCCTCAACCAAAATGGAAGCGATCAGCAATCATCTTCTTTATTTCTATACTTCTTCTTCATGATTAGCCACCGCCTCCATGTTCTTTTCTTGTGACATCATCAGCCCACCTAATGAATATTAATGACGATGTACAAATAACTGTTTAAAAAATATATTGATAAACTTTGAAATTCAATAACTTCGTTAGTTGTTATCCGATTTTGATGAAATTTTCAGCATTTTGCTCAGTGGATTTTACTCTATTTATTAAGATATAGATATTTTCAGCCCGGACCATCCCCTTAAAGGCAATCAAACATCATGACTAGAGTTCTAACTTGATAGAACAGGTTCCTCGTTTGTACCCAAAATGCAATACCAGATTATGAAGTCTTATATATTTCATACCAAACATCCTTAATCGAGGATAGGTGATAACAATTCATCTTATCTATTTAGATATTTCTTTTTGATGACTGGCCCCTATATGAGAGAAATAAATCTTCATTTTAAAGACGATGGGAGTCATTCAACATATCAACAAGTCCAAAACTGCTATAACAGTTCCCCGTTTTTGCCCAAAATGCAATACTAATATTAAGCAGTCTTGTATGTCATACCCAACAGAACAATGACAAGTGTTTTCTTTTTCTTTTTCGCTCAATATAGTGAAATCTTTCTCTTCATTTTTATTGATTTTTCGTCCTCTTAATCTTACTCTTCATATTCTTCTTATTATTATTATTATTATCATTATTATTATTATTTTTATTATTATCATTATTATTATTTTAGTAGTAGTAGTAGTAGTAGTAGTAGTAGTAGTAGTAGTAGTAGTATTGTTATTATTCTCCTCCTCCTCCTCCTTCTTCTTCTTCTTCTACTACTTCTTCTTCTTCTACTTCTTCTTCTTCTTCTCCTTCTTCTACTACTTTTTCTTCTACTTCTTCTTCTACTTCTACTTCTTCTTCTACATCTACTTCTTCTTCTACTTCTTTTTCTCATCATTTTCTTTTCAATCTTCCTCATAAAACTAAGCTTTCCACACTTTCCTTCAGTCTCTCGTAATTCTTGAGCCCATCTCCTTGTACCCTCGACCGAATTTATTTTCCTTTTCCCTTTCTTGCCATGCAAGCTATCATCTCCAAAACACATCCAATATTTTCTTTCCTTGCGCAAGATGTATCATTTTCTCATTGCATTTCAATATTGTTGTCGCATGCCAGCCACTTTGGCGCTCAAAGTATTGATTTTTAGACTCGGAAAGATGAGGTGAATGGAATGGATATTATGTTTTTTGCCACGACGAAGGCAAGCAAGGCCTAGCCTGTGCACTAGCTCGTTTCGTATTGGTACCTTATATATTCCAGAGAAAGTAATAATTACGAGTTGATATTGTGGCTTCTCGCTCATAAGACGATATTGCATCCTTCATAGAAATCCTGGCATTTCCACCCTGCTCGCACATGCACACGCACACAGACACGCGCACACCCACACCTCGTGCTCACACACAAACACACACACATTACTACAAGGCCGCATACACAACCGATCCTGAAACTGTGAAATGAGTAAATGAACCACAAGTATAAAAAAAAAATGATGGAAAGAAATAAGAACTAAGCTCCTAATAGATCTTGTACAATTAGAAGAAGATGTAAAAAGTAGTAAGATTCGTTGTAGCTGTTTCGTAGTAATATAGTAGTAATAGTAGTAGTAGTAGTAGTAGTAGTAGTAGTAGTAGTAGTAGTAGTAGTAGTAGTAGAAGTAGTGGTAGTAGTAGTAGTTGTCGTAGTAGTCGTAGTAGAAGAAGTAGTAGTAGCATTTAATATGCAATGCTCTTTTATCCTGCTTTCAAATAAATGGAAATGCTATATGCATTATTGATAACTAGTTGTGCACTTGTTTAAACATTTTTACTGTGTTCCCAAAGGTTCACTATTTGGACCCATGTTGTTCATTTTCGTTTGTTTTGGGCAGAATTGGGTGAAAATTGTGCGCCGATTCTTGATATGCTAAACTCAGTTAACGAACTTTAGAAAATTAATGCACAGTTTAGTTTTAAAAAAAACACCTTAATTGGATTGTCAATATTGGTGTAAATTTAAAACAATGAGAAGATTGTGAAACGCATGTATTTTGTAATCTTGCATGTACCGTGTATATACGTACTTTCAACGTTATTTGATAATTTGTTTCTTCTGATTTTCATGTGAATAGATCTCTGATAATAACTCTGCTATTTCCATCGCACAATTTACATCATATTCTTCCTTCCTTTCACCCCCCTTCTCTCTTTCTCTATCTTCCTTTCTATCTCTCTCTCTCTCTCTCTCTTTCTCTCTCTCTCTCACCCACTCCCCCTGTCCTCTTCATTCATCCCACCTCTTTCACGGATTTTCAGGGCTTGGTGACTTTAATCATCAGACAGGAAATTCGTTACGTTTGGTTGAGGGGGTAGCTGCTTACCAATAATCGAAGCAGGTGTTTCGGTCCGGTTCAAACAACACACAGTAGATGGGTTCGCACACCGTGGCGTAGCAGGAGGAGGGCCCCTTACATGGGGGCAGTAGCCCCTACTATCCATTTTTTATTCATCCAAAATTGTAAAATGATACACAGTTGATTAAAGTTGATGGTTCGGTTTTTTTTTTAACAAGGGAATTCAAGGCGCGTAAAGAATTATGAAGTGGGTATATTTGTTTTAGGAACATTTCTAAAGGACTCGACATAATTTTATTAAAGTTTAAATTAAAAGTCGCCCAAAATTGGGTTTATTTGGAATGTATGCTTGAGGCCCCCAAAACACGTTTCGTTGGTAGTCTTTACACAACATTGGGTAAATGGCATACATTATTCTGCGTTGTTTACCCCCCCCCCCCCCCCACAAAATATTGTGTAAACCCGTTGTTTTGTATACAGTGTGCCAGTCGGAGTTTCCCACTTGTTTTTACAGTAGAATATATCTTTTTAGTTAATATGTTCTGTTTATGACACAGCCGAGTTGAAAATTCCACAACCAAAATGTTAGGAAAAGTAAACAATTGCAAAATTTGATTAACAAATATAAATCTAGATATGCAATAAAAACTGATTGATGATATACTGTGTAACTGTCGTTTCGTTACAACTCAGCTGCATGTACGCCTACACATGTTTGCCCCCACTTTTGATAATTACCGGATACGCCCGTATGTGGAAATTATATGTTCAGCTCGGTGAAAACCGGGAGAAATCTGCTCTGAAGAAAAGGTGATGAATAGACGCATGCTGTGTGTATAAAAAGAATATAGAAAACTTAATATATATACAGCACTGTACACTAGTATATGGGGCTGTTATGATCATGAAGCACTCAGTATGCCCAGAATGTATAGTTTATACAGTTCTGATCATGAATGAATTTTATGGATATATTTAAATGATGTAAGGGTAAATGTAATTACTATTTCAGATGCACTAAAACAAAACTTTATCAATAATAAAAAATATATGTATATATTATGAAAATATACACTTTAGGTTACTGTGTTATTTGGTTGTTTATAGAGATTATGTATATTATTATAATTAAATAAATATATATGTACATATATCGACATAAATAAGGTTATGTCGATATATGTATATATATTTTTTTCTGTTATTTGTTTTGATAATGAAAAAAAAAGAAATTTATCAGGTATAAATATGTTTCAATTAGATTGTTAGAATGTATATATGCATATGTTATTCATTATTGTCATTTGCTTATTGTTATGTTATGCTAAGAAAAAATGATTACACTTGTATATACTTTTGTTATTGGAATGTGGAAATAAATGAATCAAATCAAATAATCAATAATACAATGTTTGTGTATTATCCGACCAATCGCCTAATTCCCTGCTAGTGTGTTTACAGGGTGTGTACATAGTGAACCTTATAAAGATATAAATTACAATTGTGGTCGCGTCGTGGTCTAGTGGTTTTGACTCTAGTGGTTTTGACATGACCCTCTCAAACAGAGGGTCATGGGATCGAATCGTAGCCATGGCGTGTTTTCCTTCAGCAAGAAATTTATCCACACTATGCTGCACTCGACCCAGGTGAGGTGAATGGGTACCCGGCAGGAGTAATTCCTTGCATGCACTGAGCGCCGGTGATGGTAGCTCGAGCTAAAGCCGGGGTAATAATAGCAAGCGCTTTTTATCCTCAGGCAAAAAGCGCTATATAAATCCGGCTATTATTATTATTATTATTAGTTCAACGTGGTTAAAATGTTCATATTTAACAGTTTGAAGATAATATCACACCTGAACAGGGTGAATGTTTAGATTGTGTTCACATAATGGGCTATGTAAAATGTGATTCACACAGTTAGAAATCAAGCAGTGTGAAGGTAATTTCACACTGTCGACACATCGACAGGTGTTCAGAGTGTGTTCACATTGTGGCATATGTGAAGATGCGATTCACACTCTTAAAATGCTCGCATTCAACAGTGTGGAGAAAAATCCACACTCGAGGACAGCCCGACAGTTTGAGTGTTCACAGTGTGTTCATATTGTGGCATATGTGAAGATGCGATTCACACCGTCATAATAGTGCTCACATTCAACAGTGTGAAGAAACATTCACAATATGGACACATCTACGGTGTGTGTTCGCAAGATGTGATGCGTACAATGTGAACAAATGACTTTCAAGATATTTGGAAATTTAAAACAGTGTGATTTGACAGCGTATTCCACACTGTGAACACACCGGGGGCCTGTTGCAGAAAGAGTTGCGTTTAAACGCAAGTCAAAATATCAAGTGCAAGTCCTGAATGCGGTGCTTCATTGGCTGAAAATCAAGTTGCGCAGGATATTTTGAGTTGCGTTTGATCGCAACTCTTTCTGCAACGGGCCCCAGCACACGCCACAAGACACCATGCGTATTTTTTTTTCTGCAGGCGTTCTTATTCATCACTCCATTGCCATGTTTAGGAGCTAATAATGGAATGAATTATGCAATCTTTATCTACTGTAACAAAGAAAATACCAATGTGCATTATATAATTAATCTTCATTTATTCTAAAATCTTGAAGAGGTCTATTTGCTGAGCATAAATAAAATACATCATTGTTTCAAACATTACATACATGCATATTCATTATATTGCATTATGCTATATTTTCTCTATATGTTTAATTTTAATATACGTTATTTATCTTTGTATATATATATATATATGTATTTCAAAAGATTTAAATTCAAATCTTTTAGATTTATATTTAAATCTACAAGGTTTAAAACTGAATCTAATATTCGGCTGGTCACTATTTACAGCCGATCTGGATTTATTTTAAATCCTTGGAATTTAGAGTGTATATATAAATATATATATACCAATTAAATAGAAACCCATGGAAAATGTATTGATGTATTACTGATTTATATGATATACTGCTATTATAAATATTTTTTATGTTATCATTGTATATATTGTAAAACAAAATGTTTATGTCCAGTGAATTCAAATTCAAGCATGTGAGTATATTATGGTTAAAGAAAACATGTACCCACTAAGAATATGGCAATTTTGTGTATCTTTGTTTTCATTCATTTTCACATTCATTTTTTTTTCCTCTCTCTCTCTCTCTCTCCTACTCTTTTCTTCACTCCTTGAGCCTTCTCAGATTTCAAATAAAGTCTCTTTCTCCCCCGTTAGGCCGCCAGAGTCCTGGGCTTACAGACTGTGACCAGGTCGATAACGCTAGCAATCATCTTCTTCCCACGAAAATATTGAATTTTCGTCTTCTTACCCAGCGACCACGGCTTTTAGTCAGCGAGAAATGTCTTACTCAGCTTCGCTTAATTCGGATCATTTTTCTCTGTTTATGATATGAAAGGGTTTCTCTTTTCCTCGTCGGGAGTTCGTGATTTGGGCTTGATTTGGTGAAGATTGGATGCCTTGCGACTAATGGAATATTTCAGGTTAACTTGTTTGGAAAGACTGAGACAGAAAGAGAGACAGAAAGAGAGACAGAAAGGGAAAGAAAGGAAGTGAGAAAGAAACGTATAGGTGACAATCAGTGGTAGAGGAAAAGTGTGAAAAGAAGTTAGAACTGATAAAGAAATAGGACAGAGATGGTCAGAATTTCAGCAAAAAGATAATGGAAAATATGGGTTATAAAAAGATAGGGAAAAGAATACGAACATCAAAACGAAGGGGGAAGAAGGAGAAGAAATGGTGTTTAAAATTAAATGCTGGTGTATGGGCAAAAAAAAAAGAATGATAGAATATGGTGAAGGACTAAGACAGAAAAGAAGAGGAGGGTACAGACCAAAATGTTTCCCACGAATATACTCAGCATTTCCCTATTCTTATGCATGGTGATTGATAGCAGTTGCAGAAAGAGTAGTCCCTTGATTAAAATTGATTGCTGTATTAAACCAACAAAGACGAGAATATAATATGAATGAAACTAAAAGATATATGTAACAAAGAACAAGGCAAAACATAATCGGGACCATTCGCATATATGATGATAAAGATCTATTTACTGAAATTATTTGAAACGAATTCCCATGCTGTCTTTCAAACTCTGAAAGATTGTGGTATATATATCAGACCAAAGGACCGGCACTGTGGGATATAGCCTTTCTCCTGAATAACATAAACGATGAAGTACGAGTACACAGACAAAATAATGTAAAGATGTATTAGTAAGAAGAAAGGGGAGAGAGGTGAAGAGAAAAGGAGAGAGGGGATGAGAAAAGGAGAGAGGAGATGGGAGACAGAGGAAGAACGAAATCGACTTTCTACGAGAAATGCAGCGCTTCGATTTTTTTTTTCTCTCTATGCCACTCTCCCGCACTGTGTGTGCACGGAACTTTTTTTCAGTCGATTTTTGGGGGATGACGAATGAAGAGAAAAAAAAAGAAAATGAGAGAGAAAAATAAAAGCACGCCGGGTTTTCGCATCTAAACTGAGGGGGACAAGTATGGATTCATTTCGATTTTTCTTTAAAATCGTTACTTCCAAAAGGTGTTCTCGCCAGCTAAATCAGATAGAAGCGATCTATAAGAGAAGTGTATAAAAACCAATGCAGAAAAACGATTTTTGCCAGTATGTTTCTGTGGCGAACGAGGAGGGCACGGATCCCGGTGCTGGTTAGGAGACTTGAAAAGGGAACGAAATTCAAAAGAAAGGGAAAATGTTGCATCTAGGCGTGTTAAAGTACGAGTAAGTGTTGGTGAGTTTGTGTATCTACGCGAAGGATTATGTGACGTCACCCTCGGGACTCTTCGCGTCGGACGGCTGATCTGCGTGAGTATGCGCGTGCTGGAAATTCACATGTGTCCGGAAAGAGTTGGGTACTAGTGGGCACTTCAAGGAATTATTTTGCAGCTGTGTTGCCATGGAAATATTGAGGAATACTTAACATGCAAAATGTCATGCCGCTCACACAAAGTCCCTGGAAGAAGCCTAAGAATGAATTTGGAAACAGTAGTGAAATAACAATCATTTTAAAACATATACCCACAAGGGGAAAGCTCAAAGCTGGATTATTTTTTTAATCCAGCGGGAAAATAATGAATGTGCGCAATGGAGTACATAATTTGGACATTTGGACAATCGATCCAACTGAAGATAATTACTTTTAAAGAGTTACCAAATAAGGAAAGAAAATATATAGGTCTGTAAGTACGTTGGGATCACGGCAACGTTTCTCGGACTGATTGAAAAAGTGGATTTTACTCAAAACTGTTACAAGCTACTAAAATCCGTGTATCTGATTGGCTGGAATCAAATTACAAGGTGACACCGCTGATAAGGTACTTCCTGAACGTTCGCCAGAAATAGGTACTCTAATACTGTTTTTCAGGCAGATATGACTCTCACAACTTGGCGTTGTGGCGTGCGCATGTAATCCAAGCTAAGAGGGGAAGTTCTGAATTGATGAAGAGATTCCAGGTCCGAGTCCCGGTCTCTTCGTTTGGATGGTGGCCTTAAAAGTTGGCCCTAGACGTAAAAATATGGGACAAGGAACAGAAGCACATGCATAATGCCTCCAGGGAATTGCTTCCGAGGTTATGCAGAACGCAAACTAGGAAAACTATAGGCCTATATTATAGTATAGCGATACTGTGTTCCCTGCATGGAGCCCAATCAAATGTCTTGCTATAAGCCCATGTGCTCAATAATAGTCTTGCAACGTAAACCTTCATATGAATGACTCGATTGTATCATCATTGTTAAAAAGTAACTCATTTTCTGATGATTATGTTCGTAATAATTATACTTTAATACAAAACCTTGTTGCTTAAGAATTTAACACTTGTTTAACCTTTCGTTTAGTATACAGCCATTCAAAATGATATTAATCGTATTTACTGTCTAATTATTTCTTCCCTTTTAAAAGTATTAATGCAGAACATTGTAATAAACATGACAAAAGGCAGATTACCAAATATTATTTTGATAAAAGAGAACATGTCATATCGTTGAATAAAACATCTTATCGGGTATAAAGTATGTTCATGCCTTGGGTACTTTTTTCCCCCAAATCGTTGAGTAAAATGTTGATGACATTAATCATTATTATTGAAGCCAACGATCATGAATCTTTTAACATAATATTAGGTACATTTTCTTTATTGCATAAAAGCTAACTTATCGAGCCGTCATTCCTGTATGTTAGTAAATTAAAAAGGTATCCAAAGGTTTGTTATTGTTAGTGAATTATTGTTAGTGAACTATACCCTTGCCACGCTAATGTTGCAATTTTGCACATTCGTACAATTAAATTCGGTAATCGTAATAATTAGTTTTCTCCCTTAACTTTATACTGGAGAAGCTTACCAATGGCTATATAGTTCTTGATTAATATCTACACAATAATTATCAGTACAAATGGTACAAATATGAACTCTAATTTCAAAGAAAATGTCATCAAAACAATTGTCATTATTATACCCCAAAATTAATTCAGCGTGCAAAGAGTTAAAACCCCTGCTATGTTTAGTATGTTTACAGAATGAGTCTCTTGGTTCAATATTCGGAAGGGTCATATTTTCCGAGCAAATACACAGGGTGTATTTTTAACAGAAAATATTGCGAGAATATTTCAACTGAGTTAAAACTATAATAACCTTCATCATTAAAATAGAACAAAGCTAAGATTAATTTGTTGAATTTGTTTAATGACCATAGCATGGTAACGCTATAACTTGATATAATCATGCAAATCAGCATTATATTAGTATAATCGAAAGTTACTGCTCGTTTGTAATCGAAACTCTGGCGACACGACATTCGCTCTTCCGACAATTGCTCCGAGCTTGATTTCAGATGTAGGGTTAGGGTTGCAATCTGGTTTGATGTTAGGTTTCGGGTTGGGTTTAGGGTAAGGGTATAGTGTTAAGCCTAGGGTTGAAGTTGGCGATTCCATTATTGTGTGAAATTCACAGAGGAGCAATTGTCGCCGGAGCAAATGTCATAGAACCCTCTATACGCTACGGTCTGGGATGCATGAGTATCCAACATCATAAATAGCTGCATGGTGTATAATACACATAATATACTAATGTATGTTTTTCAAATTGATATTTTTTTTTGGGGGGGGGGTTGGCCCAGTGGGCGCGCTTGTGAGTGTGTGGGGGTGTATGTGTGTCGGCACGATTGGTTGAAGTTATCATAATAATTTACTTGTTACTTATGTTAATATTCAAAAGGTCTTGAAGGGGAATTACATCAAATATGTTATCCGCAACAGGATCACATTGGCCCGAGTCTTTAGACGAGGGCAATATGGTTTTTTTAAGGGCAATATATTTGATGTTTCCCGAAAGAAAAGTCAGTCAATATTATCATCATTATTACGTACAGCTTTATAATTCTCAATATTTTGATAGACATGTTTTGATTTTTGTCTGTAGTTTCCTGCCCCCCCCCCCCCTTCTACTAGTCATCATTCACAATTGTGTACTATTCGTGGTCATGGTGGTTGCGTTCGTTTTAATCAATTTATTTCATTTAGGCTTTCTTGACAGTCTGATAGTTAGTATCCTATTCTTGGTATGATAAACCTGCTGGAAAAAACACTGTGTGTTCATAGTGTGTTCACAGCGTTTTCACAGTGTGTTTACAGTCTATTTACATTTTGTTCACAGTGTGTTTATATTGTGTTCGCATTGTTTCCACAGTGTGTTCACAGTCTGTTTACAGTCTGTTTTCAATCTGTGCGCAGTGTGTTCACAAAGTGTCAACAGTATGTTCACGGTATGTTCACAATATGTTCACAGTATATTCAGAGTGTGTTCACACTGTGTCCAAAGTGTGTTCAATGTGGGTTCACATTGTTTTCACGTTGTGTTCACGTAATACACTAAGTAGAGATTAAAATTCACAGTATATATTGTTAATATGCTCAATTTTGATAATGTGGGGAAAGTTTCACACTATAAAAACTATTCAAGTCTGATTGTTCACTGAGTATTCACGTAATGTTTGAAAATGTGATTCACACTTGTAAAATGCTCAAATTCACGGGGTATGAATGTGTTTTAACACTGCGTTCCACACTGGAACGTCGTGGCCCAGTGGATTAGCCTCCGGACTTTGAAACAGAGGGTTGTGGGTTAATATCCAGCCATGGCGTAATTTCCTTCAGCAAGGAATTCATCCACAGTGTGCTGCACTCGACCCAGGTGAGTTAAAAGGGTACCGGCAGGAAGTAATTCCTCAAAAAGCTATGTCCACCGGAATATGTAGCCTAGCTCAGTTGGGTAATAATAATAGCAGGGCCCGTTGGGAGAACAGTTTTCGGAACTGAAGTGGCTACCCTGGGTAAATATAGATAAACCATTGTTTATTATCAATATTACTATCATTATTACAGTGTGAACTGTGGGGGCACACTGTGTGGCCCTGTGTTATTTTCAACAGGGACTATAGGGCCTTATCATGGATTGCCTAAGGACCCTCTGCAATTTGTATTAATAATTAAGTCGCTGAATAATTCTAGTTTTTATTTTATTTTTCAATTTCTTTGTTTTATTATTTTCTGTATCAGCCCTCTCCTAACAAGCAGAATAATAATCAAAATTTTCTTTTATTCATTCATTTTCTCAGATGTATCATTTTCAGTTTCTGCACTCTCATAACATGCAGGTTGATAATTAGTATTTTTGTTCACACATGTCAAATGCATTTTTAATGCCCTACTAAAAGTTGAAATACATGTAGTTAACAATCATATTCCTGCATTTAATGTCCAAGAAAAAAATAGTATAATTTATCTAATCTTTTTTTAAATATCTGGATCCCTCATCTGATTTTTTTTTCTCATGTAACCTGAAACGACTGAATATTTTAATGTGCTAGCTGTTAAAATTGAATTGAATTGAATCAAATCAAATATTACATTTGTATTTTTTACGCGGAATTATTTGTACATGCAAGCACTTGGTAGAAATTCATATGTATATTTAATTTAATTAATTAAAAATACAGTGATAACGGATCAACTGAGGAAAAAATTAAAAAAGATTTGTGTTGTAAGCTGTTTAGTTATTTCCCGATGATAGAGTAATAAGTTTATGAAATTTTATTTTTGTAGATATATAATTTTAGATCGGCGGCGTAATACACTTGAGGAAACTATACGGTAATAAAAGCAAGGAGCTTCGACTAGATAGGAAAAAGTAACGAAATAGTTGAGTGTCGGATATAGGTTGAAAGACTAAAAAGAGAAGGAGAAAAAGATGGCAGAAAAGCCCCTGAAGGGCTTAGGGGTTTTGGTTTCTTCCAGTCTCTTTCAGGTGGTCGAATTAATACCTCTCTGGCCCGGGGGAGAAAGGATTAATATGACGACAAATCAATACACATCAATATGTAATGAAGTAATTGTGTTCCTAATCGCCACCACCGTGCATTAGAGTGCAACGCGGCCGGACCCAGCCGGCTGGGGGAAAGTACGATCGCGCTCTGAGAGCGAGCAGCAACCTTGTAATCTGGGGTTTGTATGTGTATTTCAATAATGATGCTGTGCGTATCTGATGATTTTGTGTGTGGTTATTTCGTCTCGCCTCGCATTATTTTGGAAGCGCCGTTTCGCATGTCGCAAATTAATAAAGTAAATTGTTATTCGGTTAATTAAAACTTTGAATCAGTATTCATACCGCCTATTCTCTTTTTCATGAGGTTGGCTTTTCGTCCAATATATATTTCTGCTCCGGTAATAATGAATTACTATTTCTTGTTTGAAAATCAATATTAACACTCGTCTCTTTTTTCCATCCATTTTCATCTACGGTCTTTTTAAAAACGTTGATATATTTTCCCCGACCAAAATGCCAAATCTATTACATCTGTATCATTTTACTCTAAAGAATTATATAGCTTTGATGGGTATATTTATTGTTCATTATGTTCATTTGTAGCCATTAGTATTAAAATGCCTTTGACTCGAAATAAACATTATACAGTTTTCTTTAGTGATTTATTCATATCGACGATATCGCTCTTAGTTGGATTATTTTCTATAAAACTCTTACTTTATATAACATATTTTTCAAATTTTCGATATTGAAATGAAATTACATGATAACATTGAAAACGCACAAATGAATTGGAAATAACAACACGGGAAATATGTTCACAATTGTTGTGAAGCTGTATAGGCCTATTCTTTCTTGATAATAATAGTGATCATAATTCTTCCATTCGAGATTTTACTTCAATTTATTTTTAAAATTCTGTTTTGTTATATAATCTTTCATAAAATTATTGATTCATCACTTCTGTTGATATCTTTTAAAAGTTAGTATAGTCCTACCGCTTTTCGATTAAGATTAGCAATTTTCTAAGCTAAAATGCAATCACAAAGACGGTCGTTCAATAAGATCCTTTACATTTTGTATACAATTCTCTCTGAATGTTATTATTCAGTATCATTGTCAACAGAGAGTGATTGTCTCTACAATAAGCCTGAACAAAATGATTCATTTGTGTAATTTAATGTTATTATTTCATTTTAATGATATCATTAAAGCGTAATTATACTATCAAATCATCTAGAAGAGCATAATTATAGACGTTAAAACGATGCTATACGTACACTATAAAATGGCCTTGTATAATCATCATTATTGCTTTATTTTAATTATTAGTAGTACAAAATTTAAATATTGTTGTTGTTACTCATCAACATTATTACTACTTATACCATTATAGTTATTATTATTATTTTTATTATTGTTATTGTTATATTAATTATTGTTATTAGTGTAATTATTAATGTTATTATTATTATTATTATCATTATTAGTATTATTATAAATTTTGTTATTAGTATTATTATTACTATTGTTATCATTATTATTATCATTATTATTATCATTATTAATATTATTATCATTATTACTTCAATTATCACAATCGAAACAATTACTATTATATTTATTACTTAAAAAACAATATTACCACTATACTGCTACTAGTATCTTCAGTATAATACTCCTACTCCTCCTCCTACTACTACTACTACTACTACTACTACTACTACTCCTACTCCTACTACTACTACTACTACTACTACTACTACTACTACTACTACTACTACTACTCCTACTACTACTACTTCTACTTCTAGTACTCCTACTACTACTACTACTACTACTACTACTACTACTACTACTACTACTACTACTATTACTATTACTACTACTGCTCCTACTACTACTACTACTACCACTACTACTACTGATACTACTACTACTACTGATACTATACTACTACTACTACTACTACTACTACTACTACTACTACTACTACTGGTACTACTACTACTTCTACTTCTACTACTACTACTACTACTACTTATGTCTTCTTCTATGCAGATAATATCAATAACCTACCCTCCTTTCTCCCCCGTACTATATCTATATATCTATCTACCATGTCTACTGTATCTCATTCTGTGTACACACTCATCATTGTCTTAGTCCCACTCTTCAGCACGGCTATCCTCTTTGCTCTACTGCAAATCCAATACAATACATTACTTCAACTGACACCCCTGAAATTAAAACGGGAACTATTAATTTTACTACTACTACTACTACTACTCCTACTACTACTACTACAACTAACTACTACTACTACTACTACTACCACTACTACTACTACTACTACTACTACTACTACAACTTCTACTACTACTACTTCAACTACTCCTACTACTCCTACTACTCCTACTACTATTACTACTATTACTACTACTGATACTACTACTACTACTACTGATACTACTACTACTACTATACTACTACTTCTACTACTACTACTACCACTACTACTACTACTACTACTACTACTACTACTACTACTGATACTATTATTTCTATTTCTACTATTTCTACTACTACTACTACGTATGTATTCTTCTATACAGATAATATCAATAACCTACTCTCCTCTCTCCCCCGTACTCTATCTATATATCTATCTATCTCATTCTGTGTACACACTCATCATTGTCTTAGTCCTACTCTTCAGCACGGCTATCCTCTTTGCTCTACTACAAATCCAACATCCAATACATCACTTCAAATGACAGCCCTGAAATTAAAATGGGAACCCCAAAAAAGAAAAAAAAAGCGGTAGCGAAGAAGGAAAAATTGACTAATTCTAAACCACAAGAGCCCACTTCGACTAATTTCACTTTAAGTACATATTATCATACATCATTCGATAAAGCTTGAAGGAGACACTGATTGATGTATAAAGCGCGCGTTTACAAACGCGAGGATGAAAAGCGGGGATAGAGAGGAAGGGAGATGTTCAGTACATCATGAGCAGCGCCACGCCATAAGAACGGCTACGTGATTGAGCATCGAGCCGAAACACCCGGCGCGAAGTGCAAGCAGCGCACCGCTGTATGACACGTACTACAACGTACTTCTTCGCGAAAAGAAGAATAAAAAAATGTAGAGGGGTAAAAGTGGATATGGAAAAAATTGAAACGTGAGAAACGAGCCGAAAGCATCACACATGTGGCAAAGACAAGCATTGCTTGTCAATATACACACAATGGATAAGTATATAGAAATTAGCTGTTATCCCTTTGCCGTTATCAAACAAGAAATGAGCGTAGATGTATTTCAATTTTGTAGTTCATCGGGAAAATTATTTTCCTTTCAATTTAAAAGAGAAGGGAATTATATCTCCAGATAAGATTCTTCCCGTAACCTCCCCCCCCCCCCCTCTCTCTCTCTCTCTCTATTTGCTCCCTCTCTCCCTTAAATTATTACCACAAATGTTTCGGCGCACATAAACCTCTAATTCGCTACATTTCGTGTACTTTTGTTATTATTTTTTATCTTTTATTATTTTGCATTTATTCTGCAAATTTCATTTGTTTTTTTCATAGCAGTTAAGCCAACATAATTTCTCCTTATCATCTTTCATCAAAGGCGAAACCCAGCCTGAAAATGACATGATTTCAAAGACGTTTTAAAATGTTGCGTTATGTAGATAAATCACCCCCCCCCCCATCGTGGCGCCATTGCTGAAAGGATATTGATGAACACGGCTACTTGATCTGATAAGTTTCAGTGGTCCAGTGGTTGAAGACATTGGCACACCATGCCAGGGACCCGGGTTCGAATCCCGGCTGAAACGACAGTCACTGCCGTGTTCCTCGATATCAGTGCATATTGCATACATTCTAACCATATCGTCAACAGTACACACTTGAAATGTTGGGCAACATACTGTCCACTGTGTTTGGGGATTTATGTTGGTAATATATATATATATATTTTGGGCAATTATTATCTAATTGAGCAAATTCGTTACTAGTTATAGTTTTAATTTCCAAATTTTAACCAGTAGTTGTGTGGGGTTATGTGGCCCAGGGTTGGTCAAGAGTTGGGAATTTTTGCCCAACTATTTTAAGAGTGTATACTCTAAAAAAGAATATTTAAAACATTTGAATTTTGCCCATTCTAAAGTAATTGCCCCTTATTTTTAACCTTATTGGACAATATGCTTCCCGCATACTGCCCCAAATTGGTTGGACTCATAATTATCCTCGTGCTGGTTAAAATTTTAACCAATATTTTTTACAGTGTAGGCCTATGAAAATATATTCCATGGCTCTGGGAAGCGGGTGTGATTAGCAGCCCAAAATTTTCCTTGTGGGTGCTACGTGTATTATTCTCCAGAGGTTTCACCCCTAGGTATTCTGGAAGATGTGTTAAAATGTAATTAAAATGACTTTCATTTTGTAGTGAAACCCTTTTTTGTGTGAAATTTGAATTCTTTTTTTGTATTGGAAACCTTTATTTTTCTTCTTGTATTGCTTTTCAAATTTCTCGGGACCAATTTGACGTCCATTTAGTAGTGAAAACCTTTTTTTTATTCTCCTTCTTTTTACATCAGCACCCCCACTTATGTTCAGGGAAATATCCATGATTAAATCTACTTTGGGTGCGATATTTAAATCATTATAATCACTAAAAACACAATCAGTATCATCATCATTGACAACAAAACTATCATTATCATCATCGCTACTACAATCACCAACACAACAATAATCACCACCTTCGCCACCACCATCATCATCACCATCAGAACCATTATCATCACCACTACCATCATCATCATCACTACCACCACCCTTATCCATCACCACCACAAGCACCATCATCATTATAATTCATCACCACAATCCTCACCATCATTATGATCATCATCATCGTAATCATTCTCAACAGCAATATCATCATCATCATCACCACCACCACCACCACAATCATCATCAACACTAAAACCACCATCATCAACACCATCACCATCATCAACATCACCCCCATCATTACGATCATCACGATCATCATCACCACTACCACCATGATGATCATCACCATCACAATTATCATCACCACCACAATCATCCCCATCATTATGATGATCATCATCATTGTCAACGGCAATGTCGTCGTCGTTATCATGTCCACCATCATCATCACCATCACAACTACTATCATACCATCACCACCGTCATCATCATCATCATCAACAACACCACCACCTTGACCATTATCACCACCACAATCACCACCACTTCCATCACCACAGTCATCGTCATATAGCCACCACAACCACCACCACCACCATTATCATCATCGTCATCATCATCACTATCACCACCACCATCACCATTACAACCATTATCGTCACCACAACCACCACTATCAACACCATCACACCCCCACCGCTACCACCATAGCTATGCATAATCAGCACCAAACTGTCCGAAATTCCGCCAAAATAACCCTTCATCAATCGTGACACACAAACTCCATCGAAGCGACTAAATTAAGAAGCCTTCCTTCGCTTCATTTGCTAACAAACCCCGGGGTTAAACATGTTCCCTTTTTACGCTACGCCTGTCACCAAAAACAAAAATCAATACCAGGGCAAGACCAAGGTCAAATATCATTCACAATGCTACTTCTGAATAATTACGCCATGTCCCCCTCACTATTTTTGATAATAAGTTGTAGGTCGGCTTAAAGATAGAATCGGGCCACTCGGCCGCATTCCTTGAAATACATCATTAAAAATTACTTTTTAGTTATCCATTCACCAGCGTACACTCTTAAAATAGGTTGGGCCATGGACCATGGTTGGGCCAAAAAAGTCAAATTTTTAACCATCCCTGGGCAACATACTGTCCACACAACTATTTGTTAAAATCTGTCCAAATTGGGTAATAAAAAATAATAATTGGGTACTAGATTTTCTCAATTGGATAATAATTGCCCAGAATGTATATATATATATATATTTACTAACATACATTACCCAACACAGTGGACAGTATGTTGCCCAACATTTTATGTGTGCGTATATATTCAGATTCTTTTTAACAGTTGTGACAAAACACTCGTTAAAATAGTAGTGAAATATACACATTGATAACGATTTAGAGAGACATTCTTTACGCCAAAGGTCAGGAGTAGGATGTATGTTTTTTTTATTTATTTATTTTTTCGGTTTAAAATCATGGTGTGCATGATTCTTCGGAAATAATTTTTAATTTGAAATTTTATCCATGTGTGTGTGTGTGTCCATTTCATTGTGACATCAACATATCTTCACTTGTTTTTCCTCAAAAGAAAAGCTTAATGTTATGTAATGTTGAAAAATGAAAATGATACTTTGTTATTCGAATGTGGAAATAAAATAAAATCAAAATACACTTCTCGCACTCCCACACCCACATCTTCACTCACAAACAAATATTGTCCTTTCTCCTTTTCCTCATGCATTCCATTTCAAAGACTTTTTATTCTTTTTCGCCTGTTTTCATCAGCAAAAATCAGATTTGCTCTTTAATGCTACAGTTCCACGAGTGAAACCGGCCCCAAACCGACCGATGGTTTTGCAATTGGACATAAACGCAGTGGATTTGATCGGGTAAGGGGCTGGTTTCCTTGGTGTATCCGGACGTGAACTTGAGTGATGTGGAGTGTCACGCATGAATGCCACTGATTGGAGCCATTTAGCACCGCGGCTACACGATTTATATCTGGTTCTGGTTCTTAATGTGTTTATTTAATCAGGGATGAACGGCAAGGAGAGAAAAGGAGGATGCCTAAAATCACTGCTTACTGACTTATCGCCCCCCCCCCCTCTCCTCCTCCATTTAGCATTCAAATATAGGTCTATCCATGAACCCCCCCCCCCCTCTTTCCACAGACCACCACGCAAACGTTTTCAAATGCAAGTGCGCACGTTGATACAAATGATTTTTTAATTAATATGTATAGTCATGATAGTCGTGCATACACTGTTAGAAAATTTCTACTTTAAAAAATATATTCCTGCAGCAGAGTCTCGAGAAAACCCTAAATCTTACTGCACTGTGTAATATTACATACATTTGTAAAATTACAGAAAATTGGTATTTGGTGAGTGTAACCTTACACATTTATTGTAATAAAACTGTTTCCCCCTATTTTAAAACAGACATGTTCTGTAAAATTGTAGAAAAATTATAGAAAATCTGTCCTGTTGTAACAATTTACAGAATTCTTTGATTATTTCTTTCTGTAAATTATGATCTTTTTATTTTTTTATTCTTACAGTGTAGTATAGTAGTGCATAGTCCTTCACCAAGGTTCAAATGCCGGGAATCGCTTTCGCCCACGGAATCTCCACATACACTCTCAACCTGCGGACACTACCACACCCCCCCCCCCCCTCCCCCGGAAATTCTCAGGGCCCTCAGAAGGATTTTTTAGTGGGGGTGCTGATGTAAATTTGAAGCGCAAAAACACACACACAAAAATTTTACACTACAAAATAAAGATCAAATTGTTCCAGAGAAATTTGAAAAGCAAAAACAAAAAAAAAGTTTTTTTACGATACAAAATGGAGCTCAAATTGCTCCCGAGAAATTTGAAAAGCAAAAAAAAAATTGAAAAAAGAGGTTTTGCAAGAAAATGAAGGTCATTTTGGTTTCATTTTTCCATTTTTATACAGCTTCCAGAATACCTGGGGGCTGCCTATCAAGAATAATGCACGCAGCATCCCCAATATGGGCTCATACAGTTGCTTTACTTTAAGAATTTGTTGTTGAAAAATTGAAACGAAATCAGTCAATCAATATCTTCATTATCGAAAAGAATCTTCATCCGTATCGATATCAACTGATTATTATCAGCGTCATCATCATTGTTATCATCATTATCATCATCATCACTATTACCATCGCCATCGTGATCAGTTATCGTCGTCCTCGTCATCATCATCATTATTATTATCATCATCTTCATAATCAACATGAGGCTAACATAATGAGTAAGAATATTTCGTTTAATATTGTCATCATTATTATTTTCGCTATTATTATAGTTATAAGCACTATGAACATGATTTTCGTCATCAATATCACAATGAATATCATCATTCTAACATCATTATCAATATCAATCATTTTAAATATATCACTACCATCATCAGTTTTTATTATTACTATCATCATTATTATCATATTCATTAGCATTATTATTTTAATTAACTTCTTAGCACTCCAATCAACAGTAACTTGGAGTAACATCGGGATATCAGCTTTCAAAACTATTATTTTCTTTCATACTGTTACTATCTGAGCATGGGTGAAATATCGGGCAATCAACGGTGTTTTCTTGTAGAACCAGTAAATATAAAGTGATGTTTTCGGCGCCATTTAATTCCGAAATTTCACTGCATATCGCTAATCGTTTATATTTCAAGCGCTGCGGTGCATTTTCAAACTGCCTTTAATGTCAGTTACGACGCGCACGACCAAGCATAACAAAATTTGGCGGGAAATAAAAAGAAAAAAAAGAGGAGAAATTTACCAAAGAACTGGAGCGCAAGACCCCAACTGGTATTACTGTGGTCGCCTGTGACAGGCTAGATCCAGCCAATCGGTCCGCGCATGCGTGAAAGTGTGATTGACAGAAGAAAGGATGGGAGATGGACGAGAACTGAAAGGATATGCACAAGGGAGTGGATTTAGGTTTTGAGTTGAGAGATGGGAGAAACATTTTTTTTAATAGAAGGGAAGAGGAGGGTCATGATGGGTTGACGATTGGAAAGAAAATGATTTTTTTAAAGGGGAAAAAGAATAACAAAAACAAAAAACAAGAAGCGGAAGAAGAAAAGCAGGACTAAAAAACAGGGACAAAAAGAAGAAAACAACGAGACGACGACGAAGAAGAATAAAGAAAAAATGAAAAAGAAGATGGTGAAAAAGAAGAAGAAGAAAATGATGAAGAAGAAGAAGAATAAGAGGAGGAGGAGGAAGAAGAAGACGAAGAAGAAGAAAAAAAAAAGAAAAAGAAGAAGAAAAGAAGAAGAAGAAGAAGAAGAAAATCTCTTTGAAAGCGTTGTTTTTTGTTCAATTTTTGCTCTTTGCTGGGCTTTTATTTCTCTAAATCTCAAATATTCCATGTTTCCAACTGCGGTTAACAATCCCATTACAATTCGTGAAAATGGTAATTGTATTCGATTGATTTTGAGGCCTAATTTTACGAGAAAAAGAACTCAAAACATCCAAATCATTGAAGGGTTACATTGGCTAATAGAGGTCTTAACATCGTAAAAGTGCCCAGATTTGCCTCTTCTTATTTCATCTGTGATAATTGTTAATCGATAGATTATGTAGATTGGCAACTCGGGTTTGTGTCAAACGTCACTACAGAAAAAAACTCCTGGAAAATAAAGGATGGTAGGTATATAATATGAAATAAAAGGGGCTGCACTAATCTTCTATTTACACTTATGACTTTTTTATTTTATTTTGCACTGCGTAGAAGTAGACGGTTGACTGCTCTCCAAGGGCAAAGGGAAATATTATGACGGTTGACCAACTTTTAACTAAGTGAACTGTCCATTAAACATTTGACCCTTCATACACAGTAGAAACGTTGGTCAAATCATTGCAAACTTGTTTACTCTATGAACTTTATAGTAGTTGATTAACGGTTTAAAAAGTGTTTACATCTTAAAAACAAAGTTCAACTCTTAATATAGGTTTTCCCGTCCAATTTCGTCAAAATTTCAACCGATTTAATAATGTAATAATTCAATTTGCAACTAATTTGAATGACCTATGAGAACAGCATTTAAATAGCCAAATACTCAATTCAATTTAATTCTATTGGCACGCGATTTCATGGTTATCTCATTTAAACGTGTAAAAAGAACGATCAAATTAAAATAGCTGAAGAATTGTTTTCAAATTCGCACCGGTACCCTCCTTGCGAACGTTTAGGAATTCAAAATCATTAATATGCCATCACTTATGAACAATGTTTTTCATTGATGTTGTTTTTTACTTCTTTTGAATAATTATGGAAATGGGTTTTTCTTCTAAATTGCATGTTTGCAATTTTACTGAAATGTATCGTCCATCTGACAAACCATCATCGGAACAACATTTCGTTTTAGTTCCACTTTCATAACTATAGACTGTGGTCAATACCATGTTACTTATCCCTTCCTCAAAACGATATAAATTGCAATTATGTGAAATAAAAAAGAACAAGATGATGAAGAAAAAATACCAACCATTGGCACAGGTCATCCACCCACTCACTGGTGGATACAGGAGGGCACAGCCGGCTTGTGCCCCCCCCCCTTTGAGAGACACATTTATTTATTTTTCGTGGACGAAATACCCTTATTCTTTGGTTAAAAACTTTTTTTTTGCTCGTCAAATTCCTCGGGAAAATGTCCCCCCCCCCCCTTTGAGAAATCCTGGATCCGCCCCTGCACCGACTCATCAATCACTAAAAGAATAACCGTTTACAACCATATCCTATGAGTGAATTGCGTCTTTATAAAAATAATGGAATAAAATTATTCTAACTGAAAAGATCAGAAAAATAGAAAGATGGGTAGTGTGAAAAAAAATTTGTATAACGTAATAAAAAAAAATGAACACAGAAACATATCTGAATTTGGACGTTTAAAGGGCAAATATGTGTGCCGATAATTGAAATTGAAAATGGTATTTTAGGCGAAATTAAACGATCAGTTCGTCGTCGCGAAATTAAATGACACCTTTGGGCCATTAATTTGAACGAATTTCTCTCTAAATTGAATTTCTACAAAATTCAAAGGAATGATATAGAACGGAATTGAATGCTGAATAAATGAAAATGAACCATGTGTGCAGAGGGTGGACAAAATATTTCGAATTTGACGTTCTTTCATTAATTTCAATGCAACTTTGTTTGTTTGTTTGTTTGTTTTTATTTCCGAATCAGATAAAAAAATAAAAATATACAATATACAAGAGAGATATACAATAACGGAGGATCACCCAATTCAGCTGTATTTACAAAATACTGCTGTTCTTCCTTTTTGATGAAATTGGACGGGAAAACCAATATTTAATCTTCAATTAAGCGTGGTTGTTTTAAACTGGTATTAAAAATTAACTTAGCAAGCAGCGTTGTATAAAATTTTAGACAGTATTTTCACTGTGTAACAATTGGCTTTACTGTCAAGTGCTACGGACCAATCAATCTCAATTAAAAAAAGGAGCAAAAATAGGCAAAATAAAATCAACTCAGTTGGAAACCAACCAAAACATTCCAAGATAATATTGACTCAGATATACAGAAGGTACTCCCGTAATTTGATTCGTGTATTTATATTTCATTTTCTAACTTAATCTTGGAATTTAAGGCCGAAGGTATACCTGGATGAAATTGAATTATTGAATTATCTTTTTTGTTGTTGATGCACGCAAATCTTCCGGACCTCGTATATGTCGAGCAAAGGTTTCCACCATTTAAACTTTTTTCTGGTCTTGTTAACAGTTCTTTGAAAATTGTATATAAGTATAATATTTGAACGAATATTATTTTAAACTTTCCTGATTCAAATTTAGTATTAATAAGTTTATGCCCACAAGTCTCTGACTGCATTCTTCATGAAAACTTATCGTTCTCTTTCTCCCTCGCCCCCTCCCCTCTCTTTCTCTCTCTCTCTCTCTCTCTCATTTCTTCTTCTACTCCCCTTCCTCCTCCTTCTTCTTCTCCTTTTTCTCATTCTCCTCTTTCTTCCTCCTCCTTCTTCTTCTTAAGAATAATAAAAATAACAGTTACATTTATATAGCGCTTCATACGTTGATTTCTAAGCGCTTTACTTTGTAATTATTATTACCCTGGTCATAAGATCCACCACTGTTCCACATAATAAAGTGCACCATCTCCACTCCCTGGGGAGTATCCTGGCCAGGAACCGTTTATCGGTGCACACGTGCCAATCCGATCACATTGGCATTCACATCCTACCAGGTACCCATTTAACACCTGGGTGGAGAGTGACAAACGTGGATAAGTGCCTTGCCAAAGTAGCGCCGGGTGAGATTCGAACCATCTACCCTTGGTTTTAGAGTCAAGTGACTGAACTACTACACCACGACACCTCCACTTCTTCTTCTTCTTTTTCTTCTTCTGTTTCTTCTCTTTCTTCTTATTCTTGTTCTTCGTCTCTACCTTCTCCCCCTCCTCCTCCTTCTTCCTATTCTTTTCATCTTCTTCTTCGTCATCTCCAAACCACCAACCACGCATTTACATGCCGAAACCTAAACCTCGCTCGCAAGCAAAAATGCATTAGGGCATGCTAGCGCATTCGGTTACGCATCGCTCGCTGTTCTAGCCCGATATAATGGGGTTAAAAGCGAGTTGAAATTAGGAAATTTTTCGCCGCCGCGCCTTGAGTAAAGCACGCTGGCTGTATACGACTCTCCTGCTCAAGGCCTCGGTGCAAAAGCACTAGTACAAGAAGATAGATATTAAAGGTCGTGAAAGTGTTATTTTATCTATCGGAGGAGTAATCTAAGGATGGGCTCATGCTATTGCGTGAGTGGGCATTAATTCAATGGCATGAGGTAACAAAGTAGAATTAATAGGATAAAACGAAACCTATCGTCGAATTACACTGGAGTTTGGAAAGAGAAACGGCGATAATTGCAGTGTGTAACCGCGAATAAACGCATTGACTTAATTTTTCAGCCGAAGCGTTGAAACGCCAATCGTCGGGCTTCGCAAATTTTAAAGGGCGATGTGATCACATTTACCCATATCTTATTAAAGCTTTAAATTTACGTTTGAATTTAAGTGATTTAGGGAAGCAGAAGTTACCTAAATATTTGTTCATAACTATATTCCGTGCAAAATCTAAATAAATATTTAATAATTATAAGTGCAATATTTTAACAATTGAAAAATTAGAGAAACATCATAAGAACATAAAAACAGTTTTAATATCGTTGTGCCTAACTCTGTTTGATTTTTCAGATGATTGCGCAGGCAGAATTCGTACATAAAAAAAGATACCAACAGGTGCCGTGGCCGAATGGTCTAAGACGCCTGGCTGTACATGGAAAGTCCGGGGTTCGATCCCTGCATTCAAATAAATGGAAAGGCTGTACGCATTATTGGTAACTAGCTGTGCACTTGCTTTTTTGTGTATAATCTAACGCTGAAGACGATATACGGAATAAAAATAAAAAGCAATATCACTTCCATCTTCGCCAAAAATTAACAGTGCTGAGTTTTACTTGCTTACTTAATGGAAGGACTGTCATCGTCAATGTATATTGGATTTACTGCGATAAAAAAATCAAAATACAATCACAAGCAGTCAAAGACTGAAATGTTTGACTGTTTACATGTACAAATAGAATCATAACAAAATAGAAAGTAAACATTATATAAATAAATATTCAAATACAATACAGATTCATACAGATGAAAAAAGAAATGTATCATAATTAGCAAATGCCAAAAGCCATAACATAATTACTACAAGGTGTCACCAATGAAGAAAAGGAGGAGTGAAAGATTAAGGATGAAAGAGGAGAGAGGAGAGGAAGAGGATGAGAAAAGGGAAAGAAATGGAGACAAGTCAAATGAAAAGGGAAAGCAAGAGGTGGAAACTGGAAGGAGAATAAGAGGCAACCTTAAGAATAAACATTCATTATACAATTCAAGACATTAAAAAATTGTCATTAAAAAGTAAGTTAAATAGTAATTGAAGCATGCACAAAAAAGGAAGGTAGTCAACAACCCGAATAGAAAAAAAAAATATTATCACAAAAAAATAAACAAGATATCATGTCCGTCTTCGACAAAAGCAAGGAAAGCTGTTGCAGTTTTTCGTTTACTTGACTTTGATGTTCTCATCTGATGAAAACGAAAAGAAAAATCATCACGTAAGAAGTGGTTCGTATCTTTTCCCGCCAAACCAAGAATGGGTTTTGGTTTGTATTTTTTCTTAAACTTGACCATGTTGACGTTATAACCTGATCAGAATGAATAGAGAGAATAAAAATAGATCAAATGAATTATCTCTCGCAAACCAAGGATTTTAACTCCGATCGCCACATATCATGGAGAAAATAAGGTAAACAAATGATACAGAATAATAATGTATGTGATAGAGGGTAAAGGGTAGACAGCGACCAAATGTACAATGCTTGAATAGATTTGTCATAATTCTATCTCTCGTCAATCACATTCACATGTACGCTATATTCTTTATGATATGACACAAATCGTGGGAATTATTTACTACTAGTATTCTTTTGCTTTGCTATATTCGCCGCTTACCCACATCTATCGCGATTTGTAAGAGCTAAGTTAACCAGTCGCTGTTGGCTTGGTGGGAGACGCGAGACGATTTCAGAAGATCGTGCATGGAGATAAAAAAAAATTAAAAAAGGGGTAAAAGGGTGAATTTGAATGGCAACGGATGGATGTATCGCATGCAGTGATAGGATGAAGTACAAAGAGATGTGTAAAAGAGTGGTTTACACGTGATTTAGGCAGGGAGAGGTTGATACTGGTTGGAAATGACAAAGCGAGAAAGGAAAAGAGAGATAGGGGGGAGAGGAGAAAAATAGACCTACATGAGGAGGAGAGAATTAGGCATCTGAAAAAGAAGAGGACGAAAAGACAAATCATTTCAATTTTTTTCATCATCACCAACATCCTTGTCGTCACTGTCCTCGTCGTCATCATCATCATGGTCATCATCATTATTGTCATCATCAACATCATCATCACGGTCCCTTTTTTCAAAATGAATATATTCACTACTTTTTGTTTTCCTTTTTTTATCTTTTTCAAGTTAGTATTTTAATCATTCTTTGTCATCAATTTTGCTCATTCTATTAAACAACTGTATGTTGTTGGGTTTTTTTTGGGGGGTGGGGGTATTTTTTTCGTTTTATTTATTTCATACTACAGGGACTGCCATATTCTGAAGCATATTTGCTTACAATGACAATCCCTTTTCCGAAAGGAATTTTATGTCCAATGATGTAGATTTCTGATTTATTCCTTTTTTCTATATTTGTGTTACCATATCATATACTGTTATGCAGAAAAAAAATAATAAATCAAAAAAAAAGAGGAGGGAGGTAGAGCAACACTCTGAAAAAATATTGGGTAAAACGCTTCATGAGGGTAATTATGTGTCCAACCAGCATTGGGCATTTCTTTTAGGCATTTTTATTTATCCAGTGTGATGAAAATCGTGCCCATTCTAAAGTAAATTGCTGCTTGTTTTAACCTTACTGGACAATATGCTTCCCGCATTGGGTAAAATACTGCCCCAAATTGGTTGGACACATAATTACCCTCGTGCTGGTTTAAATTTTACCCAATATTTTTTTACAGTGAAGAGAGCAGAGGAAAGGAAAATGATGAGAGACCTAAAGAGAAGAAGAAAGGGGGAGAGAAATTAAGATTTTTATGTGTTTACATACAATAAAATTTAAACATGCATGTGGAAAGCGAAGCATAGAGATTATGTCGAAAATATTTTTAAAATCTAAACATGCCAAAGGGAAGAAAATGAACAGGAATCTATACTCGCGAGTTTTACATATTTCGTTTTGTGCAGGGATAGACATTTAACATATCTTGCATATTGTTATTATCAAATTGGAAATATTATCTTCTGCATCAGGTGTATATTCTTTATATTTGGTTTATTTGAATATTTATATTTTCTGATGTTATTTTTTACTTATTGTAATTATTGCATTGTAAATTTTGTTGGAAAAATGAATAAATAAATGAATGAAATGAATGAACACCGAGACAGCAATAGTTAGGAGAAAACCATAATGTAATATACAATGATGTTGAAGAAAGATAAAGGATAGAGAGAAAGAGAGAGACAGATACAGAGGAAAAGAGAGGGGGGTAGAGAGTAGGTATTAATGAACACGTATACACAAGAAAACAGTGGCAGATCCAGGCGGCACATCCGACCCGTGCCCCTTCCCCCCCCCCCCCCCCCCCCCCCCCTTGAGAGCCATAATAAAAATTTATAATGTAAATATGTCCTTTTACCCAAATGTGACGAAATGACCTTCAATTTTAGATGAAAACTTCCCTTTTTTAGTTTGACTTGTCAAATTTTCTTCGGGAAAATATGACCCCCCTCCCTTTGGAAAATCCTGGATCCGCTCCTGAAAGAAAGGTAGATATTATGGATATGAAGGTGCTGTTTTGTTCTTTTACACTATTCATAAGACATCGAAAATGTGGAATAAGAAATAAGGGTCAGGGTGAAGAGAGTGACGAAGAGAAATGTAAAGAGAGAGAGTAAGAGAGCTTTACATTAGAAAATAGGGATATATGATTCTCCTAGTGAGAAAGAGAGAGAACAGGAAGAGAGAGAATTAAATAAAAAATAATGAGAGACTTGCAGGTTAAGGAAAGTGAATACCTGATGGACAGAGAGAGAGAGAGAGAGAGAGAGAGAGAGAGAGAGGGGGGAGAGAGGGAGAGAGTAATGAGAGGGGAAAGATGAGGAGAAAGGTGAGCAGGGGAAAAGGAACTCCATAAAAGAGAGAAGAAGATATTTTTTTTAATGAGAGACAGGCATAGAAAGGAAAAGGGTGAGAAATAGCAAAAGAATATAGATAAAGAGAGACCTGGAAAATTGAGACAAAAGTAGGAGTATGGACATGATAGAGAAAGCATAAAAGAGTAGCTACAGGCAAAAAGGGAGAGAAAGAAATAAAGAAAAAGAGAGGGAAAAGGGGAGAGAAGAGACAGAGAAAAACATGAGAGTGGAGGGCAAAAGAAAAAAGGGGAGACAAATATTTCAAAATGGAGAGAGAGAGAAAGAAGTATAGAGGGGGAGAGAGGACAAGTAAGAGTGGAGAGTAAAAGAAAAAAATTAGGGGAAGAGAGAGAGGGGAGAGAGAAAAGAAGAAAGAAAGGGTAAGCATGAAAAGGCCCAGAGAAAGCCGAAGAGGCAACGGTATCGATCCGGCATGGGCAAATCGATGTTTCCATGGCAACGGGCGTGCGAGCTTTCACGGGCAAATGGCCCAGCTCACATCTGCAAAAGGCAGAGAGCCGAGTGGCCCTCCGCGGGGTCGGGGAGCGCTGGCGACGAGCTGGCTCTCGTGCGTGCTATATAGTGAATTTCTCTTTTCTTTCTTTTGCTGTGTACAGACTTTTAATACCCCCCCCCCCCCCCCCCGGTGTTACTTCCTACCTTCCTACTGCCTCTGCTGTATATTCAGATTGTCTGTTTCTAATTTTCTGTATGCTTTTTTTTCGTCAATACGATGAAGAAAAATGTATTATATGCTAGTTTTCTTTACTTCTGTCTCGTATGTATATTTTTAATCAATTTTTACTCCTGATATTGGTTTCTCTCTCTCTACTTACTTTTTATCTCTCTCTCTCAATATATCTATCTATCTATATAATTATCTATCTATCCATCCATCCATCCATTTATCGATCTCTCTATCTATATATCTATCTATTTATCTATCTATCTATCATCTCTATCTATGTATCATCTATCTATCATCTATCTATCTATTTTTCAATCTATGTATGTATATATCTATCTATCCATCCATCTATATATCCATCCATCCATCTATCTATCCCACTGTCTCTGTATTTCCGAAGAAAATTTCCTCTTCTTCAAATAACTTATCGCTATGGATCTAACCTTTAAAAATTAAAATATTGTATAAAACCCTAAATCGGTAATTATTATTTTTTGTGACCTTTATCTCTTGGCAAATATTGTTTTCAAAATACATTTGTTGTTATTCTTAAAAAAAAAATTATAATGCATAGGCCTCTATGTCAATCATCCATTATGATTTAACAAATTTCTTTTTTTTTAATAAGGAAAGTTTAACTAAGAATCCACAAACACATATGTTTTCCATGCATGTTATGATTAAAAAGATGGACCACACGGGCTTCTAAATTAATGATGATGCAAACGAATTGGAAAAATCTTTTCTCGACGCCGAGCATGCAGGGAAGACCCTTACCATCCCCACCCCCCCCCCTTCTTCCCATAGTAAAAAAAAGAGGGGGAAAGAAGAATATCAAAATTAATAGAATTCTTAGAGGTCCTGTAGAGGTAACTGTAATTGCACTTCAACAGGGAAGGCCTCAGGTTATCTTGCCCCCCTCCCCCCTCCCCTCCCCTGTCAAAATACCACACAGCAAAAACTGTGGTGTTAACCGGTGTACATAGAGGACCACACAAGTTATTTTACACCGGTGCTAAATTGACAGTGTTATTTTAACACCTATAGGTGTTATTGCAACACCATTGGTTGTTACATTTACACTATTTGGTTTTATGGTAAATCTCGAGGGTGTAATTTTAACACCTTAGGGTGTGGTCCTCTATTAACACCAACTGGTGTCAGTTTTAATACCACAGTTTTTACAGTGCATGGCAACGCCCCTCGGTTGTCCTACACTCTTAAAAATGTTGGGCAACATACGGTCCACACAACAATTGGTTAAAACTTTATCCAATTCTGGGTAGTTTTACACCAATAATGTGTGCTTTGGGTGAAAACTACACATTATTGGTGTAAAACTACCCAGAATTGGATAAAGTTTTAACCAATTGTTGTGTGGACCGTATGTTGCCCAACATTTTTAAGAGTGTAAGATATCTTTTTAGGAGTTGGACTTGATTTCGTCCTAATCTTTAACTTTAGTTTAATGTACAAATACCTCAGATATTTTAGCCGAAGCAAATGTCATGTAACCCGTGACTTTACTTTTTCAACTTTGATATAATCCAATTATACTTTGCTTATCAGA